>NW_024038193.1:0-162549 GCF_016077235.1 Cyprinodon tularosa
ATATTTGATTAAACTATCTCCCTGGGTAGCAGTATTGAACTTCTAGAAAAAAGTCCTCAAGGACAGGGAAATAGGAAAAAAAGCACTTGAATTCTACACTGGATAAAGTATGATTCAGAATTCATACCATCTAATCTAGACAGTAGATTTAATTACTGTAGAAACCAAGGAATTGCTTCATTTTCAATAAAAACAAATAATAAAGGATTAATAACCTTACAACAATTTAGAAATTCCTTTAATCTATAAAACTTGTTTTCTTCAGATACCTTAAATTAAGAAAATATTATCACAATAACAATAAATGGACAACGAAAAGAGGCTTGAATCTGATAAAATTATTTATGGAAGAACAAAGGTAATGCCAACAGAAAACTTATCTTCAGGGTGTACACATCCTTGCAGCTGGAGAAAGCTCACTCCCCAACATATGTTACAAAAAGACGAGAGTTAATATAAAGATAACTGATTAGGACTGTTCAAAACCTGTAAAACACATTCATTTACTACAAGCTCGGGTCAAAGTAGAGTTTATATGGAAAAATATTCTAAGATTTATTTATTACTCCAGAGATCAAAGTTTCTAAGCTCAACAGACCTGATCTTAGTCACTGTTAGAGGATATGAGGGAATACATCTGCTGGACATTTTCACATTTTCTGTGAAAGTCCTAAAATGTAAACATTTTGGGAAAATATGATCAATGAAATCAGACCAATAATAGGTTTTATGTATCTCAGGAATTTAAGAACACATATAAAGAAACAAGACAGACACTTTATACAATCTCTGTTAACCATGACCAGGAAATAGCTCAGTAAAAAAACTCCATCTATTTCAGACAAAAAGATGGAAATAGATTGTAAAGGAGATATATTGTATGAAACGTCTGACCTTCTCTCTGTGATATGCTAATGCAAATGTGAGAGGAAGTGGAAACCTTGGAGATCTTATATGAGGGTAAAGTATAAAAAATGCTTGTCATGTCCTGTGCAGGTATCTCATTTTTTATATAGTAGAACTGATATCTTTTGAGCTAGCCATGACACAGAATTGAAGATGTCTGTGTGACTCTGAACCTTATGGACCCTGTCTGCTGTATTCACCGTTTTTTTTTTTTTTTTTTACTGGTTCCTTTTAAAATTCCATGAACAAAAATAAAGTTAAGAAAAGAAAGGGTTGAAAAGGACAAAAAATAAATGGAAGTCAACACATGGCGGTCACTATAGCAAGGGACGGATATATGTGTAAATGTGTGTGTCTTACCTGTCATGTTGCAGTAAACTAGCTGCGGTTTGATGGGTCCACTGCCATCCACATCGATGTAAAAATATCCTGATGTGTTTCCGTTGTGTTTGTACGCTTCACAGGACTGCTGATACACGGCTGGATGGAAAATAATGCTAACATTAACAGAAAACACACCTCCGAGAGCTGTTACAGGACTGGAGACCACTCTCTGTGGGTGTCAATGGTTAATGCTTCACATGGAAATATACAGAACTAACCAGTGTGCCCAAGTTCAGTTCATGAGAGCTAATATCCTGCAAGCTTTTAAAGCAGTTCCTCTCCAACACACACAAATAAAATGGCTAAATGGAAACATCGCCTTCCAGACATTCTGTTTTAGTGAGGGTTGGTAATGAGCGATTGTTTTCAGGTATCTTGGAGCAGAGATGCATCTAAAGGTTACAGGATAGTAGCTCTCGAGGACTGGAAAATGCTACTTCTGTTGCAATATTTTTATACATTAACTTACAAGAAGTAGTTTTGTTCATCAGATCAAATCTTAATGCAAAGAAAGACAATGTTGCTGGCTGAAAAAGCACAGGCTCCATAAACACAGAATGAAGGTAGTAGACCAGCACCTTCAGTAAAGCCTCCATAAGTCTACCCGCCTTTAGCTACTGTATATCTGCACGCTGCAGTCAAGCTCTTTATCTCCTTTATCTAGTTCCTATGCACAACTTATCTGAAACAAACATCCAGCAGACTGTAAAAGTACTGAAAGCCTGAGTTTTTTTAAGTCAGTGTTAACAACCTATTAATGTAGAGCTGCCTTTGTGATTGACTGTTTAAGTTAAACTTTTAACTGAGGTATTATTACAGAGTTTATAAAGGAATGAGTAACTCTAATTTAATGCTTTTTGATGCTTCTTTTTAATGCTCCTGCAAATTATTGTAATGCCATCAACAAGTACCAATGATTCTCATTTATATATATATATATATATATATATATATATATATATATATATATATATATATATATATATATATATATATATATATATATATATATATATATATATATATATAAACATGGCAAAATCCTTCTTCATCTTAACTGTCGACAGGCTGCAGCCATGTCCTGAATTCCACTTTTTCCAGCCACTTCTGCTAATATTTGTATTTTCTTATTCTCTAACTTTTTCTCCACCTCAAGCTCCTTTTCCAAACTGACGGCTTTATGATCAACTGGAAGCAGTTCCACGCAAGCATGTGGAATCAGTTATATCTGATATAATATATCTGACGAAACTGTTTTACTGAACTTTTTTTTATTAAAGCATTTTAAATGACACTATAATTACATTTAATACATTTTAATGCCAATTAATGCCTTAATTAAAAACAATTATTTAATGACTTTCAATAATTTTTTTATGAAACCCTGTACCAGTTTAAGGCCGTGATCCAATTGTGGAATTTACTTTGACACTCACTTTTATCATGTCTTTGTCTTTACTTGGTTAAATTTATGTAAGGCACTTTGAATTTACAAGTTAACTTGGCTTGCCTTAAAACTACAGAAAAAATACCTGCCATCATCTAAAACCCGTACTGCTGGTTGATTAAAAACACCTTCTCTTAACTATTGTGCCCCAAAAATATTAAGGAATTATTTGAATAGAACAGAATAAGGCCAATGAGGATTTTTCAGATAACTTATCCTCTAAAAAAAAAAAACTTGCTATAGAGACCTGATGTAGTCAGCATAAAGCTTATATATGTTGCTTTGAAACTAAAAGAAGGAAAGAAGCCTACCTTGTAGCTAATTCACTGCCTCCAAGTTATGTGTACAAAGTTTCAATTATCTCCTTTTAGATGAAATAGAAAACAACTTGTTGAATTTATCTTAAGGTTGATTTATTTCCAAATGACTTTTAGCTTAATCTGCAAAACAACTCCTCTGCCCAAGCTTTGTATTCGCAGTCAAGGGAACAATAAAGGTTATTTTACCACTATTATAGTTATTGGATCCCTTTTTAACAGCTTTATGTTGAGAACATAGCTGAGGTTATCCTAAATTATCTCTATTATTATGCTGCTATAAGCTTATGGTGCGTTTGACACCAAATGTGAATAACATGACCAGAGCAAATGATTTACATATCATCCCTATATAGGGCGGTGAGGAGCAAAGTCTTGAGGGATGTGATTCTAGCAATGTGAATTACATGATTAGTATAAACAGGGTTACGTGAGAGGAAGCAAAACTCATCATGGGTGCACGGTATATAAAGCTTTATTCATTCAAAATAAAACAAATAAAAAATTTATGTTGACATAGGATAAAGAAGGGAATGTTCTCAGGAGGTTTCTGGTGATTTTCTAAAAAGCTATTTTAATATAGCCATAAGCGGGGCTCTAAAATCATTCATCCACCTGTTGATGGAAGTACCATGGGAAGCGACCATGACCCAGCTTTATCTCCTGGGCTTCATTGGGAGAATCTTTGGAGGATGGTGGACGCTTGTTTGCCTTTTCATAGTTTATAAAACACCTTCACTTACTCGGTAAATGAGGTGAAACTAGCAAGCAGCATATAGAAGTTCCTTCTGTTTGAAGATGCAGTGAAGTGTTGGTCCCGTTGGACACATGAACGGTTGGCGAAATGTCAAGCGTGTTCCAGCACTCGCATGAAGAGAAAAATTCCCTAGAATCTCGTTCAGTGTGAATGACCATAAGGCTGCTGGAGAACATAGGGACCATCATTCTGTTTCATTCTATCTCTGTTCCCTAAATTCCACATTATTTGGTAATTCAACCCCAACCTTTATGCTCTTTCTGCTTTTTCTAATTGTTGTAGCTACATCTGATCAGGTGCCGTATATTTTTAATTGAACTTTATTGATCTCACAGTGGAGAAATTTTACCCCTGCATTTAACCCATCACCTTGGGTATCAATGGGCGCCCTGGGAGCAGTGTGGGGTTAAGAGTGCAGGCTGTGGGGAACGAACCGGGTACTTGCAACCTTCTCAGAGCACAACCACTCCTCCACTAGGCCAACACTCCCCCTATATGGCTTTCTATCCTTCCTGCAAGGGGTAGGCCTGAACCAGGATGCTACTGTCAACATCTTCAATTTTAGATGATGGAGTTGGGTCTGTTTTTCACAGTTTAGTGCTGTTTCTCTCCTAGACATATCTATGGACTCAGCTTTATCTGTGACTACCTTTACGTGCTCTTTTTCATTCTTTTTGACATGAAAACCGGCTCAGAACTCGTCTGCTTACCTGTCTTCCTAGAGGGAGACACCTATGAAGCTAGTTTATCGTTACCTTTTTTTTAAATAAACATATATTCATGCATCAGAGGTTCTATGTAGAGGTGAGTATTGGCATGAGTGTTTTGCGATTCGATACATGTCGCGATACTTGGGTCACGATACGATATTATCACGATATTGCAGTATCACTATATATTGCCATATTTTCCCCAGCTATCAAAATCAAATGATGTATATTTTCATCAGTAAATATTGATTAGGTATTATTATCCATGTTGTTTGGGGTTTTCTTCCACTGTGACTGCCTCAAATACAGATTTGGTGCTGCACGCACAGTTATAGGGCTCCACAGCGTTTTCTGCCAGAGTGGTGGTGCAGAGGTAGCCCATTTTCCCATCAATGTTTTATGTAACCATTTTTTTTTTTAAATCGATACTAAGAAGTGAAAGATCGATATTATATTGGGCAGCCGAATATCACGATATATCGCCAAAACGATTATTTCCCACACCCCTAGTTCTATGTATATTTTATGTTTCTGTCTCAGTCTTCTTGAGTGCCAAATTATCCTCTGCATAAGACCATTCACAGTGAGTTTGGTTCCACTGAAGGTTTCTTCCTGTTAAAAGCAAGTTTTTTGACACTGCTTCATGCACACTCTGTGTTATGGTAGCTGCAGAGTTAATATAGAGTCACAATATAAGAGTATTGTCGCTATAAGCTCATCCAGGAGGAACAAACCCTGCAAACGACTCAATGCAATCAGCTGGTTTTCCTTAGATAGAAAGCTTTTTTAACCAATTTGAATGCTTTGTTTGTACCGTGTCTAAAGTGCCTTGAGATGAAGTGTTGTGAATTGGCACTATAAATATGTGACAATGGCTGCAAGTTACTGACATATAGAGGTATGTATTTGTGTGGACCTCAGTTAAGATACCACAATGTCATTTTAATGAGGTTAAGTTCAGGAGTTTAGCTGGTTATCTGGTGCTGAATTACTCTCCTGTAATAGCTGACCCTATAATAATTGGACAAACAGAGGGGTTATTGTTTATCCAACTGACAGCAAGATGTCAAAGTCCTGTGGCCTCAAAACAAGCCAAAATCATCCCCTACCATTGCCAAGCTTGACAAGTGTTATGATGTGTCTATGTTGACATGTCATGTTTTTTATTCTATAAATAGTTCAGTGTTTTGACATTGGACATTCTCACTGAAGGCCAGGAGACACTGAGATGGAGCTTGTGCAGTTTCTGCAGCATCCCTGATCATCAATCTGACCTCAGGTTGAAATTACATGGAAATCTTTGAAACATTAGCTATTGACATGAATGTGTTCAACTCATTATTTTTCTGAGTGCTGAATGAGGATCTATTAATTAATCTAAATTACCGACTAGAATTGGATCAAATCTATTTGGTTTAAACATTTTTTAAAGGCAGCAACAACAGTAAAAATGTCCAGAATGTCTCCCTTATAGACGTGATCCAGGATTCCTATGAATGGTCATCAGCTGTCATTTTTAACTTGACAGTTTCCTAAACCATAACAACAGAAAAAAATTACTTAACAGATCAGTAATAATGATCAAAAATAGCTGCACTAGTAGAAAAAAGAGATACAGAAGATATAAAACAATACAAGGCTTAAACCCAGGTTTTACAAGTGCCTTAGATATTTAGGTCAAAATAGTCCTTCTTTGATTTAATGACCTTTTAAAATTTAGAAAGAGATCGTTTTGCGTTCTAATTGTAATAATGTACAATCAGTATAAGAAAGGAAGAACAGGATACCAAAATACTCACTTAAATCGAAGGTTTTTAAAATGTTTTCTTACTAAGAACATTGTAGAAATCTTACAAGGTGAAACTTGGTAAGTTTCCCATTTTAAGTTTTAGACTTCAATGATGCATGCATTCTGATCTTGTGAGCGTTTGCTGCTCAGTGAGTTTGAGTTAATATCTTTTGGCAGGTTACTCACAGCTGTGGCAGGTGGCTCCGCCGTAGCCGCTGTTGGAGCAGTTACAATGGAAGACGGACCATGTCTGACTGCAGAGGCCGCCATGTTCACAGCGACTGGGAGAACACCTGAAACGAGGAAAAGGTTCCTGGAGATTTTTAAATCTCTCATACTCTGCTGAGTTAAATCATTCAGATGTTATTCCCCATCCTTGGCATGGATGCCAAATTCAGCTTTTATTAAATAAAATTTTTATTGAGTGCATTTCAAAGATCTTATACATTCAACACATCCATTTCCGACATAGACTTAACAAAACCAAGTTAAATTCACAACCAGACCATGGATGAATTAGATGACAATTATATTCTTGGTAATCTTACCATTTTATCCTAACACACGTGCCTTCATGTGAGAAAGAAAGAACACTTCCTTTCCTCCTTATTCATATCTACAAGTGTCCCAAATTCAGCTTTTAATAATTCATTTCATAGTATTGAATGACACTATCAAAAAAAATATCATTAAATTGTGAAAACAACTGCTTTCGGAAGAAGTTGGGAAATATTGTGTTTTTCTGATGTAACGTCCAAAATACTTTTTGATTCAAGTTTATAAAAAATACATTCTTTAAGATTTCTTTCAACTTTCATATCAATGTTTCTGTGTAACAGCTCTCTCTTACACCGTCTTGCATAATTCTGGATCGGTGTTTTTTAAACGTCTTCTCGGCGAAATTGGCAGAGCTTACGTTTTATTCCCAGGAGCTGACCCAGCAAAAATATTGCACAAATCTTTAACAGGACTTTTTATTTGGGGAAAACAAAGTTTATTTCTGTTTCATAGTTTATTTATGGTCTGTCCACCACTGCCTACACTTTAAAAGCTCACTAACACTTCATCATCTTCCGCTTGATAACAGACTTGAACCTCAATGGCTCCTGGGTTTGTCAGGTTTGGTGGAACTTAGTTGATGACCCAAATGCAGAGATGAGGAGGTAGAGATGAGTTTTGCTGATTTAATGAAGGTTAAGAAAGGCAAATTCCAAGAACTAAAAATACAGAAAACCAAAAACCAAGAGGTGCCAGGGGAGAAAACACACAAGAGGAGCTAAGTAATGACGAGGAACCTGAAATGAATATCTGCAAAGGGAGAATTTATACGGGAGACAGAACAAAGATTGGGGTAATCAGCTGACAGGGAGCAGGTGTGGATGGAAGCAACTAGAAGACGGGGGAAAAGAGACTGGCACAAGAGGGCAGCACAAAAAAAACACTGCTTAAAAATAACTAGAAAACAACTACAATAACACAAAATGGAAAATAAAGCAATTACCAGGAAACACAGAGTTACAAATAAATATGTCAATGAAAACTCAAAGAGAAACTTTAACAGAACCAAAAAGTCCACAAAGGGAAGGATCACGACAGGGTGGTTCCTTAACATTCCTAATTTTCCTTTCTTCGAGGATGATAGTTTATACCAGATGTTGGGAGTTTGATAACCGGGAAAGAGCCTAAAAAATCTCTGACCTAAACATTGTTTATGTTATACTGTATGGCAGTTCCCAATCAGGAATCGTAGTCGAAAGAAAATCAAACATGTTTGAAATTCAGTCGTAAGGAGGTCATGAGTGCATCCTGCTATTGAAGCAGAGCTAGGAGCATCTGAGTTGATTTACCTCAACCTTGCCTATAACAAGGGAATTCTTCTTCTTTTCCAACTTTACTTAAAGGAATAGTACACCCAAAACATGATTAGCCTTCATTTTCTACTCACCCCCATGCTGAACAACACTCTGGAGTACTTTTTTGATATCTCAAATGCATCTGGAGATCTGGGAGGCTTCTTGCTGTCTGCTGACATTCAAATAATGGAGGTCTATGGTGCCCGAGACAGAAAGGTCCATAAAAGTCCACAAAAAACGTGTCAATATTCCTCCATACTGCTCGTCCAATGTATTCCAAGTGTCCTGAGTGGGTAGCGTCCATAATTTACTCGAAACAAAGTCATTTAGAATGTTTTTAGAGCATAAGCAGTAGTGTATAGGATTTCCTAAAAGCGCGTTCACGAGTCTACGGAAACCGCGGCAGACCAAACCAGACGAAAGTGCGCATTCAGCTCGGCAAAGAACTCATGCTCTTCCTCAACACTGAAGTCCTCAGACATTTTTCTTTCCTTGTTTCTTTCTTTGCACAGGTAAACAGCACATTTCTTCTTCTACGCTTGCATTATCGGCAGAGCAGACGCTGAATGCGCACTTTCATCTGGTTTGGTCTGCCGCGGTTTCTGTAGACTCGTGAACGCGCTTTTAGGAAATCCTATACACTACTGTTTATGCTCTAAAAACATTCTAAATGACTTCGTTTCGAGTAAATTATGGACGCTACCCACTCAGGACACTTGGAATACATTGGACGAGCAGTATGGAGGAATATTGACACGTTTTTTGTGGACTTTTATGGACCTTTCTGCCTCGAGCACCATAGACCTCCATTATTTGAATGTCAGCAGACAGCAAGAAGCCTCCCAGATCTCCAGATGCATTTGAGATATCAAAAAAGTACTCCAGAGTGTTGTTCAGCATGGGGGTGAGTAAAAAATGAAGGCTAATCATGTTTTGGGTGTACTATTCCTTTAAGGATAGATAGGTTCGACCAGCGCCTTCCCTCTATAGAGCTGATTCTGATGTTTGGTTTTGGACAGTGTAAGTACAATGTAAGAGCATATATCCTGACCTGTGAACTTTTAAATCCAGTTTCTTTGTACAGTTTGAGCTGTAGCTGACTACAACAATTAAAAATATCGTACAGTGAATGCCCACCCTTACATGAGTTTCTATGCACATGTTGTGCTTCCATTTTTTCTTTTAGGAGAGAAGAAGCTTTTTCCTTGTTACTATTTCAAATAAAGAATACTTGTTCTGTCTTTTTCCAATTCTTCTACCATAGACCTCAATAAGGAATATTTAAACTGAGGCTAACAAAGACTGAGATTGAGTTTTAGGATCTTTGAACTATTCTTTCGCTAATGAAACAGCAAAGATATAGTTAAGCTTTCCATTTTACACTAAAATAATTAAGATGAAATTTCTGAGGTGTATCAGTTTGCAAAATAATAAATAAAATCTACTGCTGAGGGAAAAAATAATGTTAATATTTTCTGTGCTGTATTGTTTTTTAAGACTTGACTCATTTTTTTCAAAGTACCAGAAAAAACTAAGAAGCATTTCTGTTTTTTGTTCACTTAGTTTTGACTGGACTGTAAGTGGTAAGGTACAAAAAGCAGGAGTTGTTTTGTAAGGATGTGATGTAGAGCTCCTGGGGGATTGCATTCAATTTGTGCTGTTAATGGACTGTTTGTCTAATAATACTCTTGCCTGTTGCAGCAACACTAACCCCATCCCACCCCTGCAGAAAATACAGTAATAACGTGCTGAGAAAAATACGCGCTACACTGAAGCTGTGTTGGTGAGTCCATTTTTTACCTGACATCCCTATAGGAAATATCCCAGTGGCTCATATGAAATCAGGAGGATAACACAGAAGAAACACGCTGAATTTTTATTTTTTTTATTTTGCTTTTACAGAAAAACAGATTTTTTTCTCTCTCTTTGTTCCAACTGAAAGGTCAGATCTATGGAGGAGCTGTAGTCTGATGAATTGTGATGCAAAAGCTGAGAGACATTTAATTAAAATCATTCAAGCAGTGTCTCCTTATCTGCCAAGGATTTGTGGATAGTTCAATACTAGTGTCTGTGTCCATGTTCACATTCTGTGCTTGTTTACGTGGAGGAGGACTGTGTGTTTGGGTTTTATGGGACTGTCTGGTTTCCTCTAAGACTCAGGAATTGAGTTTATAATTGCTGTAATTGTCTCATTAATCCTGCTGCTATTTGAGGTGATACCAAGACCCCCATTTTCTTCTTCAAATAGCTGGGGTCTTTTTACTCTCTCAGATTTAGGCTGTTCTAAACAGTCAGAGATGACATAGAGTTATCATTTTTATTTACTCATCCAGCAATTACTGTAGATAAAAAAGCAATATCTAGCAAATAGAAGCTGTAAAACCTTGTTATTTTATAGGATTTTTTCATTTCAGAATGGATCACATAACCACTAACGTTTGTCCAGTCACAATTATCTATGCATTGCACTGTATAAAACATTTAAAAAACGTTCCTTAAAACAACATTTTTTCGAAGCGCGACACTTTTGGCTGATTTTGATTGCTTTACCAAATCTAACTGTTGTATGGTACAATATTATTATTTCCACAGAAATATGAGAAATTGTCACTCAAAGTTCAAAATTCATTGGTCAAGATTAAAATCGTAATTTATAAATTTAGAAATTAACCAATGGGATACATTCCTGTGGAAGGAACAAAATGAGGAATAGGGAGAAATGAAGAAACTAAGGAATTAGCGAGATAACCAAGAAAAGAAGTTACATAATAAATTTGAGAAAGAAACAGACAGCTAGAAAAAAAAAAAAAAGAGTATAGGAACGAAAGATATAATAAAAAATGAGAAGAAACCTCGGAAAAGTTGCAAGAAAGGAATTACTAAAGGACAGAGTCAGAAACTAAGCAGGTAAATAAGAAGGGACGAAACTTAAGCTGCTTTCCCACTGAAGTTAGCAGGTTAACATGGCGTTTTCAAACACCGCTAACAATCAGCATTTGGCTCCTTTCCTATTTGGAAAAAAAGCTGGATCTGACCCCCGCTGGCAAGCTGCATTTTCCCTTTCCTACCGTGTGTCTGATGGCGCCATCACGCTAGCTTTGCATTGATGATATAATTTGTGCGATATGAATCAGGAAAGTAAACAATGAAGTATCCCTCCTTTGTAGTGCAATTGTTGGAAAAAGCATGCTTAACTGCCCTCTACAGTGAGAATGTGGTATATACAGTATGTATACAGCTGTGCTTCCAGTTTCTAACTGGATTTTAAGCAAAGAAATTACCAAAGGTACAAAGCTTTTACGTGTTGTTCAGTAGGGGTTAAATATTATGCTGTAATTTTGCTGCTAGATAAATAGATGCTTGGTAAATTGAGACAAAATAGATACTTTAGTCTATAAGCTGATTGGATTCCACTGAGACACTGATGGGGTTAGAACAGTTGTAAAGCTGTCAGCTAGATATGGAGTTATGGCCGGGCATACACTGTATGATATTTTTAATCGTCGGACACAGATACAGCTCCAACTGTACGATGAAATCGCAGGCTTTGAAACAATGCATGTTCTCCCACTGTGCTTTGATGCGATCTACCTGCTCACACTGCAAGTCCAAAAACCACACGTCAGACTCGACGCCGAGAGATGGTGCTGCGTGGGACTCGCCAGTCTGGAAGAAGAACTTCCTTGTTTGCACATACACAATGCACGAGCTTCTGGTAAATCAGCCCGCAGCTCTGCTTCAACAGCAGGATTTGCTCAACAACACATTATGAGAGCCGAATGATTTTAAAACATGTTTGATTTTCTCCCAACTTACGACTCCGGATTGGGAGGTGGTCACAAGAGGCTGAACGCCCCTCATTACCCCTGAATACTACACAACGCATGATGAGGCTGAAACTCGGTCCGATCAAAAAAATTCTTGCACGACTGGAGCATCAGCCTGAAAAGTGCAAAAAAGCAGTTTTGGGGCATTTCTGAATTTTGTTTGCTTTCCGATTCCACTGCTTATACTTTTAACTGTGTTTGTAGTAGTTTATTAACATGTACTTCTATGGATGTGTTTAAGTTTTACTATGTTTATATTTTGGTATGATTATATGGTATGTACAGCAAAGGAGATTAAACAGTTAAATTCCTCTCCTGGAACTGGAGTCAATGGTTCGGTTGGAATAACTTTAGAGATGACTGAAGTTGACGCGTGTCAAACGGAGGTGGAAAGTGATATTTTCAAAATAAAAGTTTTCCTACGTAAGATACTTTGCAAATAGATGTTAAAAAGAGAACCTCTACTGACCAATAAAGTCACTAAACCACATGGAATGCAAAGAACAGCCGCATGTGGCTGGGAAAAGGCGAATAACTGTGCTGAAATTATAGCCAGTTCTTCTGAATTTCTAGAATTGGCTGCATGTTGATGAAAAAATAAGGAATAAAACAGCAAATATGTGTTTCTTATTGACAGACCTGTCAATGATTCCACACATGTCAATCTGCAGGTTGCTGTAATTTCCCAGGTGCTTCTGTTGCACTGCGATCAGGTCCATAATTCTGTTGTCCAGACTGAATAAACGCATGCAGCCCTGGAATGCTGTAACGGGGTTTCTGCATCCATGAATGTCTCCAGAAGGACATCCTGAGGAGAAGACAGGTTTTACTTTTTAATGTAATCCTTTGTAAGTTTAAACTGCTGGTTAGCTTGCGATTCTGCTCTTACCACCAAAGAAGAGGTGACTTTCTACTGTGAGAGGAAATGACAGGCTAGCTTGAGCACTGCCTCCTTCATCTTTATCCACAGAGACAGTCAGACGGCTTTGTTTGGAGTTCAGCTCCACTGAATGCCATTGGCCGTCACTGAGTGCAGAACCTTAAAGACAAGTTGCCATTACAAAAAAAAAACCCAAAAAAAAAACATTCTGCATCCTATTTCAAAATTATGCAGTAAAGTAATATTGAACAATTCCGTATGAGGCATCAAGACCATCAAAGAATCATCTTGTCTTTCTTACAATTAAAAAAACATTTGAAGAAACACGCATGCATATTGAGTCGAGGAACAGCAGGTATCCTGTGTGATTGACTTGCAGAGCTTTGTCAGCCTCTAGTATCTGTTTGTTCTTAGAAGCACATCAATATCAATAAGTCCTTTCCCGTTCTTTTTCCCGGTGTGCTCAACAACATAATTTTGACATCTTGGGGTATTGGACACAAGGTCTCATTTTACAGAACAAACTACATGTCTAGTCTAATATTTATTCGTGAAGGTAATGCCATCACCAATAGGCTAAAATTATATACCAATCCTTTGCAATCATCATTGATTTTCAGTAAATATAAATAAGAATACCTTTGCAGATATTTGGGCCTGAAGCTGCTCAGTAAGAACTTACTTAAAGCACTTTATTAGTAGTGGCTCTCAGAGGTTTTTTTCATTATAGGATTAGTATCGTATTGTAAAAGATACAGGGTACATGCTTGTTTATATTTGGACATGTTAAGAATATTTTTATTGATGTTTATGTTAGAGTTTAACAGATCCATACATCCTCAAGAAAAATAAGCCAAGAGAAAGTTGCCATTTTATTCTTAATTTTTAATATAAAATAATAAAAGTAAAATTAATTACAATTAAAAGGAACTAATATCAATAACTTAACTTATATCATATAGTGTAACTAAAGTTGACAACTGACAGTTTAAGCTTTTCTTTCTGCTTATTTCTTACACTTTACCAAAGTTTTTGCTTCCAACTTCAGCTTATTTCAGTATTAATTTTCTGTCTATATTTTTTACATTACTTTTATACACTTAAATCAAGTGGCAGTCTGCGGGAGTGGGGCTTGAATTCAGAACCTCTAGGAGCCAAGCGCAATGCCCCTAACCACTAGGTCGCCACTCCCCTAATATCACCTGCAGGTGGCAGTAATGCAAAAGATAAAGCTTTAACTGATAAAAACCAACATCTGAAAAAATAGAAAAGTGTTAGGGCACCCATAGACACCAGCAGAGACATAATATAAGAGTAGACCCCGCATTGACTGCTTTCGCCCAGGGGCGCTGACGTGATCGGGTGGCGCTATCTTGGGACGGTCGACAGCTCAGCTCAGTGTAATGTGTTGAGCAGGCACAGAATCAATTTTGATCAACTTTAACTTGCTGAATATTGAACTACTTTTTTTATGAAAACAAATATTTCAGTACATTTGAATGATAGAATATTTTTATTACTATATGCAAACATATTTATACAGGTATACACTAATATATATACACATCTCTTGCTCTCTCGTGTGCATGTGTGAGCATCTACTGCATGTGTGGAGTGGAAGGAGAAGCCAGTGTGAGGTTTTCCAAAGGTTTGAACTTCACTTTTTGCAGTGGTGTTTCATTTGTTTTATAATTTTTTAGGGCTGCAACAACGAATCGATAAAATCTATAAAAATCGACTTTTAAAAGCGTTGGCAATGAATTTAATCATCGATTAGTTGTGTCGCGCGATTATAGCGGCATCCGCCGCCGTCGTCATCACATCCACTTGACTGAAACGGGGGAAGAAAAAAAAATATGGCGGAGCGAGTCAGCGCCGCAGTTGCAGTGCTGCCAACTCAGCGACTTTTCAGACCCCTCCAGCGACTATTTTTCAAAAAAGCGACTAGCGACAAATCTAGCGACTTTTTACGGTGTCACTGGCGGCTTTTGGAGACTCTTACGTGAAAGCATGTATCGTTCCTCCCCCATCCCAACCCCGTTCTCCCTCTCCCACAGGAATCCCTCTCAGCGCGGCAGTCAGAGCCGCAGGATTTTAGTGAGGAGTTTATCCTCAGCGTCCAGACTGCAAATGAAGCGTGCATGCCCCGGGATTGACGGCGCAAATTGATCACAATAATTAAAATAGCCTGCGCATTGTAAAGTGAAAAAAGTCGTAACATGCAACTTTTGTAAAAACAAATGAACATGGCACGGAAGCACCACTGTTATGACGCAGCACCTGAAAAGAAAACACGTTGGAGCCTTCAATGGCAGTGAAGAGAGCTGATCAGCAGGATGAGTAACCATGTTTGTTTGGTTTTAAAGAGGGGAAACGTAACGTTAGTTTCTCAGGTAGCTCATCTGATGCTTTCCTTACTTTGTTAGTAGGTTACAGACAGTGATAAGGTTGGCTACTTATTTTACTTTTAATTTCATTTGAATTAGCTTAAGCAGCGTTTATACTTTCTTTATAAATAAATGAATTTGCAAATTATGAGGGCAAGGCTTTTAAAGTTTAAATCTTATAGCAAAGATAAAGTAAAGAAGATCCTGCAATTTATGGAAGTAAAGCAGAATAAAATCCAGCAAGATCAGTAATATGTCAATTAATTATCTGCCACATTCCCATGTAAATATCTGTCTTTGGAGGATGTGTTTTTTAGCACCCCTAGTTCTCTCATTTTTATTCCAAATACAATTTATAATTTGAATCACAGGGCTATTTTTATCTCTATGGTTAAGTATTTTCTCAAGTAGCAACTTTAACTGCTATACTTTCCTGTCTTAAAAGGCAGAACTCTTCTAGTCTAAAAAAACTCATTTGTTGAAATGGGGGGACCTATTGTTTGAGCCCCTTAGGGGTTTCTGCACTTTATGAAACAAAGTACCCTATATTTTGTGGATGTACAGCTACATTTCTCATGTAAGTTTGCGTAGTTTTAACACAAACATTTATTTTTCATATTGCACCAGTACAGTTAATGAGCAACCTGTACTTGTGTGCTTCTTTGTTCTGTCTAAAATTTTTATTTTGGAATAAAGAGGTTAATATAAAAAATATTTTTTGTCCGATTCATCGATTAATTGAAAAAATAATCGGCCGATTCATCGATTTTTAAAATAATCGTTAGTTGCAGCCCTATTATTTTTACTGGTGCTTTAAGTAGTGTCTTTTCCCTTTCATGTAGACACGGTATGACATTTTTTTTTAATCTACATAAAAAAAAACAAATAATAACAAATGGTACCGACGTCAACAGCGATTGTTGGGCACCCCTGCGTATATACAATTTCAAATAGGAAAACTATCCATCCATTCAGTTTATTTATATAGCGCCAATTCACAACACATGTCATCTCAAGGAACTTTTCAGTTCTCCCAATCATCCAGTCAAATTGATTCAAAGTTTTCTATCTAAGGAAAACCAGTCAATTGCATTGACTGATTGACTGGAATGCAATCCCTCACGCTAAGCATGCTTGCAGCGACAGTGGAGAGGAAAAACTCCCTTTAACAGGAAGAAACTTCCAACAGAACCAGGCTCAGTGTAAGCGGCCATCTGCCGAGGCCGACTGTGGTTCAAGGAGACAGAAGCAGAGATACAAAAAGCAAGTGCAAAAGGCGGCCTCTTCCAGGAAAAACACAGCCAGACAGACGAGCTCCGAGCCAACTCCCATGTCAAAGCATGAAGAGAGCACATCCAGTTAGTCACAGTCAGAGAAACAGGACTACACTGGAAAACAGGTCGATCTCCAACATCTAGAAACAAAGGTGTTGATGGAAGCAGCACAGCTGATATTTCTCTCCAGGATGGAGTCACAACCAAACAGGAACAGACAAGGCAAAGCTACTATGAGAAAAAGCAGAGAGAACATAACGTTAGAGACTGAACTAACAGATTCTGCAGAGTGGGAGAATAGAGATAGAATGAAGCAGAATCATGAAATGGGGGTCCCCATGTCCTCCAGAAGTCTAAGCCTATAGCAGCATAACTATAGAGATAGCTCATGATAACCTGAGCCACTCTAACTATAAGCTTTTTCAAAAAGGAAAGTTTTAAGCCTAGCCTTAAAAGTAGACAGGGTGTCTGCCTCACGGACTAAAACTGGTAGTTGATTTCACAGGAAAGGAGCCTGATAACTAAATGATCTGCCTCCTATTCTACTTTTAGAAATTCTAGGAACCACTAGTAAACCTGCAGATTGAGAGCAAAGTGCTCTGTTACAATCGGATCTCTGATATAAGTCGGAGTTTGGCCATTTAAGGCTGTATATGCGAGAAGGAGGATTTTAAATTCTATTCTGGATTTAACAGGAAGCCAATGAAGGGAAGCCAGGATAGGAGAGATATGATCTCTCTTTTTAATTTTCATCAGAACTCTGGCTGCAGCATTTTGGATCAGCTTTTAACTACACTTTGTGGAATTCCTGATGATAAAGAATTACAATAATCCAGCCTTATAGTAACAAATGCATGCATTAGTTTCTCAGCATCACCTCTGGACAGGAGATTTCTCATTTTTGCAATATTCCGCAGATGAAAGAAGGAAATTCTAGAAACCTCTTTGATATGGGATTTAAATGACAGGTCCTGATCAAAAACATCACCAAGATTTTTTACCTTTTATCTGAAATCAGTTTAAACCCATCCAAATGAAGTGACTGACTAATCAGCTTCTTTTTCAAAGACTCTGGTCCAAAGACTATAACTTCTGTTTTGTCTGCATTCAGAGGGAGAAAGTTAAGAGTCATCCAGGTTATTATGTCTTCAAGACATGCCTGTAAGCTATGTAATGGGTTAGCTTCAGCTGGATTTATAGACAGATATAGCTGGGTATCATCAGCATTACAATTAATCCCATGCTGTCTAATAACTCTGCCAATTGGGAGCATATATTAAGTAAAGAGAATTGGTCCTAGCACGGATCCCTGTGGTTCTCCACAGGTAACCTTTGAGCATGAAGATTTGTCATTAACATGAACAAACTGAAATCAATCAGATAGATAAGATTTAAACCAGTCTAGTGCTGTACCTTTAAATCCAACAAAATATTCAAGTCTTTCTAAAAGAATATTATGATCAACTGCATCAAATGCAGCACTGAGATCCAACAGGACAAGCACAGATACAAGTCCATTATCTGAGGCCATGAAAATATCATTGGCAACCTTCCCCAGAGCTGTTTCAGTGCTATGATGAGCTCTAAAGCCAGACTGTAAACAACCATACCAAACATCGCGGGCTAACAACCGAGGAAATAAGTATTAGAAGTAAATATTTGCAAGATGCTAAGCATTAGCTATGACCAGCTAACCTTTCTGATGTCATCAACCGGATGTTATGGGCAATTTTCTCATCATGGAATATTTTTATTACTAATATGCTGGATTACTTTTAATCTGTGGAGCCTTATGGACAAATGGAGTATAAACAATTCAAGATTGGATTTATAAAACAGCTTCTGGATGCCTTCAAAGGTATGTAATTTTGGCTGCTTTGTTTGTTTACATTTTGTTATGCTACTATATCTGTGTAAATTTTTCCTTTTGTGATCGCTGTGTCCATATAATGAACTTAATGGTTGAATTGTGGAGAATCTAAGCTTTCCATTGATGTCTAACATGTCTATATTGGTAAAAAATGTACCCATGGAATTTTTTGCATTCTGAGTTATTACCCCACTTAACATCTACCAGGTCGCCAGCGAGGTTAAAGAGACTATTCAATAAATGGTAAATGGTAATAGGCATGCACTTATATAGCACCTTTTTTCAAGTCAGGAGACTTGACCAAAGCCCTTTACACTACATTCATTCACCCATTCACGCACACACTCACACACTGATGGTGGCAAGCTACATTGTAGCCACAGCTGCCCTGGGGCTCACTGACAGACCACCAAACCACATTTGTTGTTATTTGTTCTTTTTTTTTTTTCTCAAATGACGTCCAGAGAGTTAAGGCAGGTTCAGGGTTCCATGAGTCCAACAGAGAGTTAAGACAGAACGTTCGGATGGGAACAAGCAAGTTCTTTAGATGAGAGACAGAACAAGGCATGGTACCAGGAAACCTACGGCACTTTAAAACTCGTTCTCTCCACTGAGCCAAGAACAGGAATAGGGCATGCTCAGTGGATAAGAGACCAGACATGATCAGGAACACTACGATGACATTAAAAAACCTCTCTCTTCACTGACGTCGACAACCAGGACATAAACAAAAACATGAGCTATGAACTCAAAGTCAAACTAGAAACAAAGACATCTCAACAACAACGTCAATGATCTGGCCCCCGATAGCTGTGCTGAGCCGTATAGGAAGCAGCAGGAGCAGGTGGATAATATGAGACGTAATTGGTAACCGGGCAGAGATAGGCAGTGGAGTGAAATGAGCAACCAGGTCAGCTATCAGGGTAGTGATAATGACATGTCTAGAAATGAATTTGCAATGAGGTTTTAAAACCCTGTGGGCGAGCCAGAGCCCCTGGAGAGAACCCACAGATGCACAATCATAGCACGCCAACATCACAAAGAAACACAGCAGGTGAGCTTTGAACCCTGCAGTGCAGTGATGCGGCAGTGTTAATAACTATGCACAAGCATTTTTAAAGAATAAACTAGTGTGATTTATTCACACATATCCCAACAAAGTGGGCTTATACACACAAAATCCCCCATCCCCCAATCATTCGTCATTAAATATAATCTTGTAATATCTTAACACTTCTTTTGCACTCAACTTCCCTTCCAAAATCTCTACAGATTGTTCCTCAAGGGTTGATTCTTCTTTAGGGGCTGTCCTCATCTCTGGGTCAGAGGAGGTTTTACATTCAAGTTCGGCTGTCCTCATCTCTGGGTCAGGGGAGGTTTCACATTCAAGTTTGGGCAGCTCTGAAACCTCTTCATTCTGTGGCTCATTGTCTTGTTTGTCTCGTGAGTCGGTTTGCTCGTTTGTCATACCTGCCGTTGACTGTAAGCAGTCGATGAACGTCTGGTCTTTTCTAAAATAGGGTTCAAAATAATCCACATCTTTCTTCATGTCCTTGAGTTTCTTCATGATAGAAGTTATTTGTTTTTCAATCTTGCATTGCTTTGTTTTTCCCAAATGGGCGAACCCTGTAGACATCCAAGTTTTCAAGTTTTGATTTTTTTCCTGAATCTTTTTTATCAAACGCTCTTCAGTTTTCTCCAACTCCACAAGCAATTCTCGAGTCTCTCTGTAACTTTTATCCATTTCAGTTTGAAATGACAGTTTTTTTGTCAAGTTCTCAGCAATTTCCATCAAGCTGTTGTTGTTTTTCTTTAAGATTGCCTCCTGCTGTTTTGCCATTTCAAACTGAAGCATCATAAAATTCATGTCGGATAATTGTTCTTCCGCTGTTTTTGCCTGATGCATAAGTTCAGCATTTTTCCGACGTAAAGCTTCTACCTTCTCATCTTCCAGATGTTGTTTCCTCTGGAATGCCGCCTGGGCTTTGAGCTCCTGTTTAAGATCCTGGACTCTTTTTTCCAACTGTTTGCTCAACTTTACCTCAGTTTTAATGCAGTTTTTCACATTGGAAGTAGAGTTTATTTCAGGAAATTCCCTTTCAAGTTGCTCGTTGAGTCCACAGAGGTGTTGGACGTTTCTCTTATTGATCTCACGCAATGCTTTAAGGTGATCAATATTAACGTACTTTTCCCGGAAAGGCATTTTGTGATTATCGCAGTTTAAATCCAAAAGAGCTTTGAGGAGCAATGTTAGACTGCTTACCGCTGGGAGTCTCAGCTGAAATGCTATCGCAAGTCACCCAGTGAAATCAACTGCCTTTGGCTCCGCCCACATTCCATGATGTCAGTGATGATGTCACAAGGCTGTGATCCAGCAGGGTTCTTTGGCTTGTCACTATGGGATTCCGTTTATAAAGTTAAGAAGTCAAAAATTAGGAGCAAAGTTTCTGGTTATTTAGCGGGGGTGGGGGGTGGGTGGGGGGGGTTTAGGGGTTCCTGTATAGACGCACCAAGGTACTGTGTGAGTGTATCTTTTTTTTTTTTCTCTCTCTCTCTCTTTCTCTTTCTCTATCTCTCTCTCTCTTTCTCTTTCTCTATCTCTCTCTCTCCCCATCACTCTTTTTGTTTTGTTTTTCCTTTATCTCTCTCTGTTCCACTTTCTATCATTGCCTCTTTCAGTTTCCTTTTGTCAAGCCCAGCGATATGATGTAAAATGTTGCTATAAAAATGTGTAATTAAATAAATAAAATTAATTAATAAAATAATAAATAGGTTCTCAAGGGGAACCCCCAAGCTCCCCTTGGCAAAGCAAAATCTGTTCAACACAATAAAGCAACCAGACTACCATTCTGCTTACTATGATGCTAGACAGGACACAAAAAAAAAAAAAAAAAAAAAAAAAGAAGTCAAAAATTAGGAGCAAAGTTTCTGGTTATTTAGCGTGTTTTAAGAGAAAAATAAGGGGTTTATTTTTTTTTTCCCCAAGTCATTTTTTCACTATGTCATTCATTCATTTATAAAAAGCCTACTTTACAAATTAAATATTTAGTTTGCAAATTAAATAGTTAGTATGTTAGATAAACATTTCATTCCCAGCGAAATATTTAATTTTTCAAATAGATATTTATCTTCATAATAAATATTTTGTTTGCAAATAAAATATTTAGTTTGTTAAATATTTAGCTTCAATCTAAATATATAATTTTAAAATAAATATTTAGTTTTTAAATAAATATTTAGCTCCAAACCAAATATATAGTTAGCTTAAACTAATATTTAGTTTTTTTAAATAAACATTTAGCTCCAAATTAAATATTTATTTAACAAGCTAAATATTGAGCTAGCACCTAGCTAGCTCAATATTTAGCTAGCCTTTTTGGAATTATGTTTTTTTTTTTTCTTTTTAATTATTAACTTGGGATTTTCTTTGCCATAGGAGTGGTATAGAGACTCACAGGCTTTTACTTTGGTAGTCACTTCCAGGTTGCAGCAAGTGAATTTGCAAATTTACTAAATATTTAGCTACCACCGAGCTAGCTAAATATTTAGCTATATTTAGCTAAATTTAGCACACACAATACTGAGCCTCATTTAGACCCATATTGACCCAAACATTACATAAAAGTTGGATCAGCCTGTAGTGTCTTTTCCAATTTAATTGGGCGTGTCACTCCAAATCAAAGCTTCTACTGGTTAAAACATTTGATTTCCATTGCTAATTTTAGTGTGATTTTGTGGCCAGCATATTCCACTTTGTACAAAATAAAAAATGTTTAATTCAATATTGAATAAATTATTCAGTGACATTATTTCTTCAATTCAGATCTAGGATGTGCTATTTGAATGTTTGCTTTATTTTTTGAGCAGTGTGTAATGTAATTATGCTGAGGCAACTTGAGAGATTAGATCACAATATATCATAAGATCCAGATGGACCGACCTTAACCATTAAACCTAACTCTAGCAACCGTTGTTCCTAGTCTGTATTATACAGAAGTCATAAATGCTGGGCCGCTGACTGGACCGGGCCGGGCCCCAGCGACCAGACGGTTCAGTCGGGTTCCGCCACTTTGTCCCCCGCTGGCTGTCTGTTTTGACTACGTGCTGCACTGTAGTCCACCAAAATCCCGGACGATTTTCAAATTCCCAATGGACATTTATTTAGGTATGAAAGTAGGACATGGTCACCCTACCGTATCAACAATTTGATGTTTCAGTGAGTGAGTGCTTGTTGCTCTGAGGCGTCTTTGCTCAGCAGCTTCGCTCGTTGTAAACCAACCAATCAGCGCAGAGCTTATCTAAATATTCATGAGCATACCATAAAAAGAGGAAAACCTGTCATTTCATTCTAGGGCTTTTAACTAGGCTTGCATTTGGGCTCATAGAACAGCAAATATGCTATTTATAGCTCAACCAATGTTACACACCCTATTCAGAGACCTTAGGGACCAGCACCAAATACCCTATATAATCACCCTTTTAAAGATGACCCTGCAGATTCTGAGTATCTTTGGCTCAACCTGCTGCTGTGAAGCAGGATTCCCCCCAATGAACAGAATCTAAAATAAATATGGATCCAGGCCGAAAATGAGCGACTTGATATGTGCTTTAGAATGGCTTTGTCTCCATTCAAACCCAGGTTTAAAGCCTTGCAGGGCAGCATAAAGCCCACTGCTCTCATTAAACCATAAAAAGGAGAAGAAAAAAAAAAGGTCAGTTCAGGTGTTTTATAAAATACGTGAATCAGGAAATTTTCTATTTAGTAAACTGAACAATTGTTGTTCTCTACTTCAAAAAACTTTAGATTTTAAAATGGAAATATTTTTTTACTTAATAATTGGATGCATAAAAACTAGTGCTGTGCCGATGTCACTGTTTGGCCCCGATACCTGGCTTTGAAGTATGAACCAATACCGTTACCATACCGATGCCATCTGTTTGAAATTGATGTGTGTGTATATATAAAGAACTGCATACTGCTTGGATGTAAAATAATTGCCATCATTGCTTTGTCAAGCTGCTGCCTACCTTTGTGAGGCAGGAAAAATACAAATACAAAGTTAATCCAGTAGAACCTTTTATTGTCTACCTGGAATGGGTGACAATAGTTGAATAAACTTTTGGCTCTCAAAATGGTACAGGTACCCTATTTGTTGGTACTCGCTGATACCGATACCACCTTTTTAGTGCTGGATCAGGGCCCCCGATACTGGTATCGGTATGGATGCACCACTAATAAAAACCTGATTTTTATTTCAGTGTTAAATTTGGTTTAAAGTAACAGATTATAATTAAAAATGTCTTTGGATCTTTACTGGTTGATGATTTTCTTTAATCGGAACCCGCTGATTTATCATTGGTTACCCCTGGCCTACATGGTATTAACTAGTGTGAATATTGTCTGTTGATATATGCTTGATGATGAGGATAAGCTTTAAAGATAAAAACTGTAACACACTTTTAGAAATTTTTTTAAACAGACCCCCTTTTATGTCATGAGTAAAAATACATTATTAGAATGAAAACTAAATATATCTTCAGCCACTAACACATATAGTAGAGAGCTGCATCCTAAATCTCTTATCTACTAACAGCTTATCTGCTAACAGCGGATGTTCTTCTTCCATCTCTGCTTTGCCTCTCTCTGATATTGACAGAAATATGTAGAAATATCAGATCCTCCGCTGTCTAAATTGTCAGGTACTGTAGAAGCAGTCAGTTTATGTGCAGATGTATCCTTTCCATGTCACAAGAGTGCAACACAATAGCTAATTAGTAGTCGGAAATTGCTTTACGTATCTCTCAAAAATGACTTATCTCAGTGGTGTGACATTTATTTTAACAGCATTTTATCAATGTTATTTTTACACACAGCTATATTCATTTGTAATGAGAAAAATGTGTCACAAGCACTTTAAGCAGTGTTAAGTCTCTTCTGGAATTCATAAAGGGGGAAAAACAAAATGGGGATATCCAGGTTGCTGGGGGGATAAATGTATTATTCACCCTGTTAGGAAAAAAACAGGCAGCATATTTAGAGTTGAAGTATTAATTAGAATTTCATGCTTCAGAGCCTTAATGTGATCAGCTAAAAATTATCAATTAGAAAACACACCAATAATTCAAAAGTCCTGACTTTATACATCAATCTATATAAAAAGTTCCTCAAGTGCACAAGAATAATGAAACTGATGATGAATGTGCAGAAACTTTTAATCATCTTTCTGGCTTTCACGTTGAAAAGATGTTTTCTAAATTAGTCTTGGTCTTTTCAAACGCAAGGAGATCATGGGGACATTTCGATGGCTGTGGTCCAATGCGAATAAGATGCTAATGTGGCCTCAAAATGTTTCAAACAGACATTCATTTACTGAATAACTGAACACATATATTACTGAATTTCCCTTTTGGATTAATAAAGTATGGATTTAATTTTCAATCAATTTAATAAACTTAATATCTTTAGTTGAAAGTAGGTAATATCTCTTAAACACTGCACAATAATCAGTGAGAGTTAAAAGTATGTCTTTGGGTGGTGGCTGCTGCTCTCTGAAAAAGGGGATGCTCAGTGGTGTTAATTAATTTCAAAATGTCACTTATTACATTAAGAAATAAAACACATTACTACAGCAGGTGAAAAAAGCTGTTGTGACACGTTCTGAAATAATAAAGGAACCACGGCAAGAGTATTGATCAAAACGACTGTTCTAGCAGAATGATGACTATTACGTCTCAACTCATGAAGAAAACCTCCTCGCTTTCTGGGCACAGACTGTCAGTCAAAAATTCTTAAGTATGAGCATGGAGCATCCAGTTTCACAGCCCGCCCCTGCTCCATAGGGTTTGGTCATCATGACGTAAGCACTTTGCGTCGCCGCCACCTTGAATGCCTCTTTTACCACTGCTCATACTACTGCCTATGACTACTGCGTACTGTACTCCTTCTCAGCCGTGTTTTAATTTGATTAATTTCACCTTAACTTGATTTCAACCATGGTAAACTGTTGCTGTATTGTGGGTAGTAACAGCTCAACACGTGATCGCCATGGGAAAAACATAGAAAATGAGTTAAATTTCCACCGCTTTCCTGCCTGGAGGCGTAACCATGGAGACCAAGTGTCAGAGATAAAGAGTCGTCGGCTAGCTTGGATACCGGCTGTAAGACGACCGAACATAACTTTCCACAGTATCCCGATGTCAATGAGAGTGTGTTCCCTGCATTTTCATTCTGGTAAGTTAAAGATGCACGGTTTTATTTTATAGCCTACTTTGTTTCTTTCCTTCAAAGTTGGGACCTTTTACGGGAAAATAATAAAAATGGCAGCGGGAAAAGGCTCAAATACATGAGAAACCCGGAGGGTTTGGGGAGGGTTGGCAGCTAACGTTACTAACTACACCTTTGAAACACATAGCAGCTAGTTAAAAGTACATTACTTGCATGAGTGGTTGTTAGCATTAGCGGTTAGCAGTTGCTAAACTAGCAGGTTCCAGAGCCCGTCTGAGCACAGCTTACCTTCGTACGGATTACTGTGTTCCCACTGTTTGCTGGCTTTATGATGTGCAGCTCCTGAACCCATCCATTCATGAACTGCACATGAGACTCCAAGGACTTGTAGCTTCGGAACTGTTTTGAAGTATAGGCGCTTACTCATCGGTGCTCCACTCATTGTTTGGAACTTCATATGGATCCAAATTTTTAATAATGCTGATTTTGTCAACATACCGGTCCGTGGCTTCTCTATTTAATGTGTCCTGGTAAATTCCAGATCCTTTTCGGGATTTTAACATCTTTTTTTTCTCTCACAACGTTGTGTCGGAGCTGTGCTTTCGGAGCGATGCTACCAGAGCTACGGTATAAGAGCTATGCTATCGGAGCTATGCTATCAGAGCATAGCATTCAACATGGCCGCCACGTCCCACAATGCAACGCGGATCCCGAGTCCTATAGACCCGGCCTACCTGGACTGGGTCCTTCGGAGGCATGAAAATAAGGCGGGTAGAAGAGTTTGGCTATAAAGACAAACACGTCCAGCCTTCTCCGGTTGTCACCACTCAACACTTAGCTTAAGCTCTGTTGCCTAGCAACTGTGACAGTTGACTTACAAGCAGGCAAAGAATTGATGCCGAACTTCTTCATCATCTACCTGCTTAGCATGTTTTCGTACCATGTCATTACAGCTGATTGTTGCCGATGAAGCGCTTTCAGAGGGTGTTGGCTGATCAGCAGAGCTTTACTGTAGGCAGTGAAATTAAAAACGCTTGGAGCAGCTCCAGGATTTAACCAGCTGTCCAATGCAATGCTAGCCAACCAGACTCAAAAGTATTCTGCTTTACATAATCTCCACAACCGGTGTTCTATCGGGTTCAAGTCAGAACCCAGGCTCCAAAACTGCCTCTTCTTGCCTTACTACAGACCGAGTCATATGGCAAATGGATCAAAAGTATAAGCAATGTGATTTAGATGCTTGAGTGCCTTTCAGCTTCGTCTTCTATCATATAAAATCTCTTAAATGTTTTCCTAAGTGTTTCATGGTTGTGATTAGGGGGTGATTGACATGGGTGTTGTGTACCACAAGTGTCATGATACTTGGGTCATGATACGATATCACCATATTGCGATATCACCATATATTACCATATTTTTACTGCTGTCCTAATTGAATATATAGATAAAAAGCAACTCCGTGTCATGATCTTGGCGCTGATGGTTTGTTTTTTTTCCTTTGCTCCTTGCTCAACTGTCTAATTGGTTCTGCAGCTGATTATCGCCGATCATTTCCACCTGGTTCCTCTACTATTGAAGTTGTGTGTTTGCCTCCCATCAGCGCCAGGTTATTCGTGTGTTTTGGTGAGACGTTTCCTAGCTTTCTTTAGTCTGTCTGTTTCCCTGATTATGACCAGTTTTCTGCCCTGTGGATCTCGAGTTTTGCCTTGCCCCTGTCTTCTCTGTTTGTCGCATCTACTTTTGGATTCTACCGGCTTCTGAACCTGGAACTGTCTCCTGACTTCGGCCTTGGATTTCCCTTCTGGACTCTGTTGCTGCTCGGCGTCGGCTGGTGCCCGCACCGCTCACTCTCTAGGAACTCTGGTGCGTCACCCGCCGCAACTGCGGTCAAACCTCCCTCCTGGATTCAGCTGTGTTCTCCGCGAACGGACTGAACTTTGAATCAGGTCAGTGACTAGCTCCAAGTCGTATTCAGCTCCACATCCAGTCACTGACCTGTATTCTCCTGTCTCTGCAGGGATCCGCCCCGCAGCAGACGAGCAGCCCCGTGCACCTGTTTGTTAAATAAATGCTTTGAATTCTGGGTCCAACATTCTAAGATCGTTACACTGTATATGTTCATCAGATGATATTGATTATTTAGTTATTTTGGTATCCATGTTACCAGCACCCCTCGCGACCCCACTTGGGACAAGCGTGTAAAGAAAATGGATGGATGGATGGATGGATGGTATCCATGTTTTTTTGGGGTTTGAGTCAGTCCACGTCTTCCACTGTGACTGCCTCAACTACAGATAAGGGCTCCACAGCACTATCTGCCAGTGTCGGTACAAAGGTAGCCCATAATAAATAATAGGAACTTAAGATCTATATTAGATCAGGCAGCCAAAAATCACCATATATTGCTATAGCTATTTCTTTCCACACCCCTAGTAGTGATTTATCGTTCATATTATCAATGTACTTAACTGATAACTGAAGCATCTACCAACCCCATGATGTCACCACTTAGAGTGCTGTAACATGGCGGTGACCTTGCCAAAAAAAAACTATAAAACAACGCTTCCATTTTCTCTTATGTTTATATTTTCATATGTTTCTATAATTATTGATAATGGTAAGACACAACCTTATGAATTGAGTTAGTTAATATGTCACTGGAAGTGACATATTTAGTTGTGTTATCCAATCAGGGCTTTACTTTTTCGCTGCTTGCCTCATTAGACCAAGGCTCAAACCTCAACAGGGATTTCTCATAGAGGCTGACTGGCAGGTGAGATCGCGTCCGAGAGCGGGCTCAATAGCAAAATAACGTGCAATATACTCATGAAATTAGATACATTTTACGCATATTAAATGCTTCCCTAGTATTCAATGAGAAATTGCCACTGGCGTAGATGCTGGTGTAGATACTATCTTTGATGCATTGTGGTATGAAATGGTAGCCTGACGTAGTCCTACTCAATTCTAGTCAGAATATGAGTCTGATACTGTTCCATAGAGCTGTGATTATGGTGCGTGTTTCGAATGAACCAGGAAAAAAAATGCCTCTGCACTCAATTGGATAGACCTACAACCAATAAGAGCAACGGAGTGCGTGACGTATGTTAAGCGACCAAGGGAGCCAGCTGATAAATTAAACTTTTGCCGAATCCCATAGGAAGGACGCCAAAAACATCTTTCTTTTCAACAAATGTCTTGATCGCGTTTCTCTGTTCCTCTTTTAAAATTAATTTGCTGTCGATATATTCTAGAACAGACCTAATAGCAGAATCTACACACCTCAACTCTCCAGCGGCAGCCATTGTTGTTGTCACCCAAGCGCGCTTTGGTGACGTGGTTGATTACGTTACTGTTGATCATCTGTCCATCATCGTAGAAAGCCCGCCCTGACAATTTGATTGGCCCGACCCGATATTGTGCGAGCATACTCGCGCTACTATTGAGCAATGCCAGACCGGACTTCCCGACCTCAAATGTTGTGGGCGGGACTAAGTTCGGAATGGCACCCCGGCTAATGAAATGGTGGTTTGGGGGAGTGGTGGCCTAGTTGTTAGGTCATAATGGCAGCCGCACAATGGCAGCCCACTGCTCCCGGAGGGGATGGGTTAAATGCAGAGGTAAATTTTTCCAATGTGACATCAATAAAGTTCAATTATTAAAATGTACACCACCATAAATCACATACTTAATATTCATGGCTAACACTTGCTTTTAAGCAGCATAAATCCTGCATTGAGTTGACATCTGATTGTTTCTGTTCAGCTGTTAGTGTGGTTTTTGGTGGCATTGTTGGTTTCACAAATCATAGTTGGGAAGTGGACGTCAGCTGACCTGCACTGAGCTCCAGCAGCACCCTCCCTTCTTTCTGGATCTGCATGTAGAGTCTCGCTTCATTCAAAAACAACCAGACCACACCTCCTTGCCCAGGAAGGTCAAAAGTGAGCAGAAGCCCAGCGTTATTCCACGTCCTAAACTGAAACCCAATGGACGCACTCCCTGAGGAGGACGAAGCTGTCCACGGCAACTGGAGGAAGCTCTGGGGCCCGGGAAACGTCACAGCAGCAGAAACTGGCTCAGCACAAGAAAAGGTCACATTGCCCTGAGAAAGAAAAAAAAAACATGCAGAGGAAAAGGAGAGACGATAAGTGATGGGACTAAATGATTACTGGAGAGATAAAACATCAAATTACATGAATATTAATTGGCTGCAGAGGCCATGTTGATGTGGCCTCCTGTCACAGTGCTCTCATCAGCAAGTCTCCTTAAGAAGAACAACGGTATTTCCATATTGATAACAGCGTAGCTTGGGATAAGATTAGAATGCATGCTTAAAATACCAAAGTCACCTCCTGTAAAGGTAACGTAGATAAAGATTTGTAGATAAAAGAATAGAGAACCCGGCAGTATCTGATGTGGTGCGCTCTATTGTTTCAAGTAAAGATGATGAAATAGAGTCCATTGCTCTGGCTTTATTAAACGATAATGGTGCCATGTCTGCAGCGGGATTTTATCCCAGTAGCTGGTGCTGTCCACTGGAAATACTGATCCCTTTTAAAATCTCTGTGTGGCTCACTTATCATAAAATTTTACCTTATTTGGCTCATAAAACAGTTACAGAACTGACAAGATATAGAATTTCTCCCACATCTAACTTTATCTTGTCAATGAACTTCCTCCCCTACAAAACATTAGGAGAAACCTTACAGTATTTGTAGTAAATGCCACCAAAACTTTTCTGACAGAGCCTTTTAGAGCGACAGATTTCCTATAAGACCTGACTTTATCATCTAAACTTGTCTATTCAGAGTTTTTCCTCTGCAGTCTGTAATGTTACCTTGTGTATTTATTATCATATATTAGTCTTTATACTTCCTTCCCAAAATGTAATGCCTCTTTGCATTTCCTTAAAAACATTTAAAAAGTTGCTGAAACTAAATTAAAGTAAAACTTTATCTCAATTAATGAAAATATACTTTGTTTTTCTCTCTCTCCACTGTTCTTAATGTTTTTGTTTCTTCACTATTTTGCTTGTGAAGAAATGTCCATAAAAAGTCATGTCATTGTACCTGGATTGAGATAAAGCTACTCTCTATATAAAGGAAGAAAATGAACAAAGCACACTGGAAAAAATTGAAATCTAGATAAGTCATGTTTTCGTAAAATAAGTACATTTGTTCTTGAATTGAGGAGGTAAAATAGACATTTTGCCAATGGAACAAGAACATGTATATTTAGAATAAGAAAAACACAATTACATTGTCTTTTTTCAAGTGCATATTATCTAATAATCTCATTTTAAGAGTAAAAATACTCATTCCATTGGCACACTATCTCATTTACCTACTTAAAATAAAGATAAATACACTTAATTTAAGAAATGTTTTACTTATTCTAGATATTTTTTGCAGTGCAAACAGGGAATCATGTTAATTCTAATCCAAAAATGACAAAAACATGGTTATAACATGGGCTGCACTTTGACGCAGTGCGTAGAGCTGTTGCCTTGCAGCAAGAAGGTTCAAAGTTCAACACTGGAAAAAAACAAAATCTAGATAAGTCATTTTTTCTTAAAATACATGCATTTGTTCTTTAATTGAGGAGATAAAAGAGACACTTTGCCAATGGAACAAGACAATTTAAATTTAAAATAAGAAAACACAATTGCATTGTCTTATTTCAAGTACATGTTATCGAATTATCTTATGTTAAGAGTAAAAAAGTAATTCCATTGGCAAATCATCTTATTTAACCACTCAAATTAAGGATGCACTTCATTTAAGACATATTTTACTCATGTTTAGATTGTTTTTGCATTGAATTCCAAGCCCCGGGTCTTTCTGCATGGAGTTTGCATGGGTTCTCCCCGGGTACTCCTGCTTCCTCCCACTGTCCAAAAACATGACTGTTGGATTAATTAGCTTCTCTAAATTCTCCTTAGGTGTGAGTGTGTGCGTGAATGGTTGTTTGTCTCTGTGTTGCCCTGCGATGGACTGGTGACCTGTCCAGGGTGGGCCCTGCCTCAAACCCATTGACTGCTGTAGATAGGCACCCATCACAATCCCAGGTGGGGCAAATATGACGGAAAATGGATTGATGTATATAACACAAACCTGATCAGTTCTTTACTGTGAAAAAATATTAATAAAAATTATGAAACTACTTTGTAGGCAATCCGTCCCCTTTTTTTAATACTATAAGCAGGGTTGTAACATTAAAGTCTTCCCTGTTGGAAGTTTGGACGACGTTTAAAGTACTGTAGACCATTGAGCAAAGCCTGACTAAATACTTCTTAAGTGGAAGCCCAGGTGTTTAACAACTTACCACAAGAGAAACTTTGTGATCCTGAAGTTTAGTAAGTTGTATCAAGTTGAGTCCATTGAACAGCAAGTTCTCCAGGCAGCCATGGAAACTCTTCTTGGAGCGAAATAGTTTATGAGAGCTCATAACCTCAACCGTACCCACACTTAACTGTATGGAAAAAATACCCAAAGACAGATTATTATTAGTGTCAGTTACTTCATCATTTATACTAACTCAGAGCTAAGGAAGTGGTTTTAGTTCATCAAACCTCTTCTATGTCAAGGTGGTGGAACTTTAGAGGGATTTTGACCCCCAATGTGTGCTTGTCCACAGTGAGGTTGAGGTTCTGGCCATGTAGCTCCACTGCCACATAGTGCCATTGCTGATCATCTAAAAGACTCGCAAGAGATGCAAGTTGCTGAAGTTTTGCAGATGAAGCTTTGCCTAGAAAAAGGAAACAAACAAAATAAAGCTAAAATGTTTAAGTTTCCATTGCTGAAAAAGTTTATTTCCTGCTTTGAATGTTTTGATTCAGTTCACACCAAAGGGAGGATCCCAGCGAGGTCACCTAGTCTCTCAGAGGGGATATCTGTATACGCCTTTATACCAGCAGTGGAAAATAAGAAGCCAAATGTGTTATGATGCCTAATTTGAAAGACTACAGAGGAGATGCTTCATTAATCATAGATGAGCACCATCAGACCTGAATTAGCGGATGCATAGTGGAATCCCCCAAAGAACTGAAAAGAAAAACATGTTTTTGATGAAAAATCGAAGAATATAAAGAGCTGAACACAATATGGTGCTAGATATTAGTGAGGCAAAAGTTTAAACTTCAGATAAGAAAGAATTATTTGAATGTGAGGAAAAAGAAACATTAAGAGTTAAAAGATGAAGTAAGCAACTTCACCTACATGGAACAAAAAGCATTAGAAACTTTAATTTATCAGAGAAAAAAGTAACGACTCACTCAATAACACAATAGTACAGCATGAAAACAAATTAGATTTCTAAAGTTGCATTGATTAACTGAATAGCTATTAGATTGTAGGGGGTAGGGGGATAAGGATGAGGATGGTGTGTCTCCAGAGGGAGGATTTCATAACAACATGAATAATTGAAAAGTAAAAGAATCAATACAAGAGTGAAAACATAGAGAATGAGTTGATATTCAGTAATGAAGTATTCTCTGTCTTTGCTCTTAGATATTACAGTTATTTCCTCCTCTGTAGCGCCACCCATCAGTTACTGAACGCTCTGCAAGTGTAAAACAAATACCCATTTATTTTGTGCATCAATAAATTGAAAAATATCTACACCTCTTTAATTTTAACACTTATTTTATGAAATACCAAGATAAAATAGTGCATTAATGTTATTTGGAAGGAAATTGATAAGAATAATAAATATGTATGATGATATCAATTATTATGAAACATTTCTATGACTTTTTTCTGCTTTCTCTTCAGCTATTAAAATGTCCCTATCCCTTCATGTAAACTTCGGCATTAATGAGTATTAAATTGGCATTGAATGCTCTAAGAATAACTATAACATTTGTTGAATGTATCACTGGCATGCAGAATTTCAAATAAACTACTTCAAATATGATCTCGTGGTTACAAGAAAAAATTATTTTCTTCTTTTATATACAGTAAGATAAAGAGTGGCATATTGATATTCAGTTTTTGGGAGGAATTGTGGATGTGTGATTTTTTTTTTCTGGAATCCTGACAGCATTATGAGGCAACCACCAACTGTCAGGTTTCCAGAGCTGGGTGGAGTGGCTGTATGTCTTTTCCCTTTTTTCTCTCCCAGGGTGGCAGGCTAATTGAGTCCAGCTGGGTTCCATTCCCTCAATCAGTGGTTGCCTTTAAGAAGGAGCAGTCTCCCTCAAGCAGACGGTTGATGTACTCAGAGTGGTAACAAGCCAACTTAAGAGAAATCTCAGCATTGTGTTTTTTCCCTCCTGTTGGATCTTCTCTGTTTAAGACCATATTGTCTTTCTCTGCTTCAGGATCCCTTCTGGCAAAGACTGTTGTTGGATCCACCTCCCCCAAGGCTGCTGTTCGGCTCCTTCCTCAGGCTCACCAACTTGGCCTTCAGAACCCCTGGCTCAAACCTGTCCACCCTCATCTCCTAACAAACTGAAAGACCAGTGTCTCCACTCCCAACCTCCAACATCTACCAACCAGCAAGACCGGGCTTCATGGACTCATACTCAGTGTAAGCTGACTTAAACTGCTTAAAACAATCTTTCTTAATCCATTCATCCCCTTTAAACAACTTGTGTTCCCTTCCAGTGCCTGCTCCCAGCCCCCGCTCCCTCAGCTTTTTCCAGACTCAGTTGTCATCACATTTTCCTGAAAATAAACTGTTTAAATCTGCTTCTTTCTGTGCTTGTGCCTACTTAAGAGTCCAAGAGCTAGCACTATGACAGAACCATCTGCCCAAGCGGACTCTGGGGCACAGCTACGTACTGCTCTAACTGAACAGGGAATACTCCTTGGAAAACATGAAGATGTTATTCAAACTATGCTCCAGCAACAAGGTTCCATGTTCCAGTGTCTCAATCAACTCTCCAATCAGATCCAGGATCTCACCAACCAGCTGCAGTCTACTAATCTCTCCTCTCGTTCTTCCTCAGTAACTGCCCCTGCCGCTGCTGTTGCTTCTGCTGTGTCTTCATACCGTGATGTCACCTTGCCCACTCCAGAACACTACTCCGGTGAGCTGGGTAAGTGCAAGGGTTTCCTGCTGCAGTGCAACCTGGTTTTCCACCGATCTCCCCGATCCTTCCCCGAAGATGCCCATAAGATCTCATATGTCATTGGGTTGTTAAAGGACAAGGCATTAAGGTGGGCCGAAGCCACAATTAATGAAAGAACACTGCCTCGCTACTCCTTTGAGGAGTTTATTAACCTTTTTAAACAGACATTTAGTCCAAATCTAAGCGAAGAAGACTCAGCAAGGAGAATCTGGAATCTAAAACAGGGCAATAGATCAGTAGCTGAACTGGCAATAGACTTTCGCATCCTTGCTGCTGACTCTGGCTGGAATGACATAGCCCTTAAAGGGGCCTTTCAGCATGCTTTAAATGGCACACTGAAGGATGAGTTGGCTTGTCGAGATGATCCCCAGTCCTTAGATGAGTTGATAGATTTGGCTATTAAGATTGATAATCGAATTCGTGAGAGGTCCAAAGACAAAAGAGCTCCTTTTGTCCTCTCTTCTACTGAAAAGACATCTCAAAGACCAGAAATCCAACCTTCCTCATACCTTCCACCCCCTGAGCCGATGCAGGTTGGTCGTGCTAAGTTAAGTCTGGAAGAAAGACAGCGTCGAATTAGCTCTGGCTGCTGCCTCTATTGTGGTTCTCCCCAGCATTTCATTTCCTCCTGTCCAGTCCGCCCAAAAGAGCCAGCCCGCCAGTAAGATTGGGAGTACTGGCGGGCATTTCCAAAGAGCATGACCTAAGGCTTAATCTCCCTGCTGTTCTCGAAATCAATAAAGGTCAACACAAGTTTCAAGCTCTGGTAGATTCTGGCTCAGAGCAGAATCTCATTCACCCGGATCTAATTTCCAAATGCCAAATTCCTGTTCAGCAATTGTCTTCACCTATTTTGGTCAATGCTCTTGATGGTAGCCCTATGACCTCCATCACTCACCAAACGGCCTGGATTTCTCTGTTGGTTTCTGGGAATCATTATGAGCTCATCCAGTTCCTAATTTTTCCAACCAAGGACTCCCCTATTGTTTTGGGCTTTCCTTGGTTAAAGAAACATAACCCCCACATCAACTGGTGTCACTCATGTATAGATTCGTGGAGCACATACTGTTCAGGCCATTGCCTTCAGTCTGCTCCTTCGCCTCTTCCCTCTCCCCAGATTAATCCTATCAACCCTCCTGACCTCTTTAATGTCCCAGAACAGTATCATGACCTCAGTGAGGTTTTTAGCAAAGACCTTGCTCTCTCCCTTCCACCTCATCGCCCCTATGATTGTGGCATTGATCTCCTCCCTGGGGCTCCCCTTCCTTCGGGTCGCCTATACAATCTCTCAAAGAAAGAGCAAGAGGCTATGGAGAAATATATCAATGACTCCCTAAATGCCGGCATCATCCGCTCTTCCTCTTCTCCCGTAGGAGCTGGCTTTTTCTTTGTGGAGAAAAAGGATAAAACCCTTCGTCCCTGCATTGACTACCGGGGTTTAAACCAAATTACCATAAAAAACAAGTACTCCCTTCCTCTTCTGTCATCTGTTTTTCAGTCGGTTCACAATGCTACCATCTTCTCTAAACTCGATCTAAGAAATGCCTATCATTTGGTTCGGATCCGTGAGGGGGATGAGTGGAAAACCGCATTTAAAACACACATTGGTCACTTTGAATACTTAGTGATGCCATTCGGTCTCTGTAATGCCCCTGCCATTTTCCAAAACCTCATCAATGATGTCCTAAGAGATTTTCTCAATGTTTTTGTTTTCGTCTATATAGACGATATCCTCATCTTTTCCCACAGCCTAGAGGAACACAAGGTTCATGTCAGGAAGGTTCTCCAAAGACTCTTAGAAAATAGACTTTTTGTCAAGGCTGAGAAGAGTCAGTTTCATGTGAACACTATAACTTTTCTGGGTTATGTCTTCGAGGGTGGACAGGTGCGGACTGACCCAAGCAAGATCCAAGCTGTAGAGGAGTGGCCCATCCCAGTCACGAGGAAGCAGCTTCAACGCTTCCTGGGATTCGCAAACTTTTACAGACGCTTCATTAAGGACTTCAGTATCATCACTGCACCTCTAACTGCTCTGACGTCTCCCAAAAGACCTTTTCTCTGGACCCAAGAGGCAGACATGGCCTTCTCCAAGCTCAAAGCAAGGTTTGTTAATGCCCCGGTTCTAATCCACCCAGATCCAGCTATTCAGTTCACCCTGGAGGTAGACGCTTCCAATGTGGGAGTGGGGGCCGTTCTCTCTCAAAGGTCTCCCAGTGATCACAAGCTCCATCCATGTGCTTTCTTTTCTAAGAAATTCACCCCCACAGAGATTAACTACGACATTGGTGACCGGGAGCTCCTAGCTATCAAGTTAGCCCTGGAGGAGTGGAGACACTGGCTCGAAGGGACGGAACTTCCAGTCATCATTTGGACAGACCACAAGATCCTCGCCTACCTCCAGACTGCTAAGCGCCTGAACCCACGGCAGTACCGTTGGTCTCTTTTCTTTTCTCGATTCAACCTCACCATTACCTACCGTCCTGGTTCTAAGAACATGAAACCTGATGCCCTTTCGAGACAATACTCTTCTGATGACCACCCAGAAACTACTATTCCCATTCTGCCAGCCACCTGTTCCATAGGGTCTCTCACTTGGGACTTAGAAAGAGCTATTCAAGAGGCCCTAGCTTCTGAACCAGACCCTGGAGGTGGACCCAGGAACCGTCTATATGTTCCCATGTCTGTCCGGTCCAAGACCATCAACTGGGCTCATTCATCCTCCTTCTCCTGCCACCCAGGGGTTAGCAGAACCGTGGCCCTTTTACGGCGATATTTCTGGTGGCCTTCCCTCAACAAGGATGTAATGGAATACGTCTCTGCTTGCACCATCTGCGCCAGAAACAAGACCTCCCATCGACCTCCATCGGGCCTACTGCAACCTCTATCTATCCCTAGCCGCCCTTGGTCTCACATTTCCATGGATTTTGTCACAGGCCTCCCAATCTCAAAAGGTAAAAGTGTGATTTTGACCATCATTGACCGCTTCTCCAAAGCATGCCACCTGATCGCACTCACCAAGCTTCCTTCTTCAATAGAAACAGCTAAACTTGTGTTTCACCACGTCTTTTGACTTCATGGTATCCCCACGGAGGTGGTCTCTGATCGGGGGCCTCAGTTCGTCTCACAAGTCTGGAGGGAGTTCTGTTTGATTCTAGGGGCTAAAGCTCGGCTGTCATCAGGGTTTCATCCACAAACAAACGGTCAGTGTGAACGTCTAAACCAAGAAGTCGAGAATGCCCTGCGTTGTATTTGTGCTTCAAACCCAGCCTCCTGGTCTACTCATTTACCCTGGATCGAGTATGCCCATAATTCCCATGTCTCCTCAGCTACTGGTCTTTCTCCCTTCGAAGCCTCCCTTGGTTACCAGCCCTCTCTTCTCCCCAATACCTTCCCTGATGTCAGAATTCCATCAGTTAAGGCCCATGTGCAAAACTGTCGCAGGATCTGGGCACAGGCCACAGCAGCCCTGCAGAGGACCTCAGCTCAGAACAAGAGGATTGCTGATAGGAAGCGCGTTGCAGCTCCCAAATTTTCTCCTGGTCAAATGGTCTGGCTTTCCTCTAAAGATTTTCCACTCAAGTCCTGTTCTAGGAAACTTTCTCCTAGATTTCTGGGTCCTTACCCTGTAGAAGCTGTCGTTGGCCCATCCTCTGTTCGCCTTAAGCTCCCTCATCACCTTCGAATCCATCCTGTTTTCCATGTCTCTTTACTGAAACCTTTCCTTTCTAGTCCTTTGTGCCCTCCTTCCGAGCCCCCTCCTCCCGCCCGGGTCATAGATGGTCACCCTGCCTACACCGTCCGCCGTATTGTGGATGTGCGCCCTCGTGGGCGGGGTCGGCAGTATCTTGTTGACTGGCAGGGCTACGGTCCTGAAGAGCGCTCTTGGGTCCCGCGCTCTTTCATCCTTGATCCTTCCCTTATAACAGATTTTGAGCGCCTTTCAGCTTCCTCTTCAACTGGTCGGCCGCCAGGTGGCGTCCCTTAGGGGGGGGGGGGGTACTGTCAGGTTTCCAGAGCTGGGTGGAGTGGCTGTATGTCTTTTCCCTTTTTTCTCTCCCAGGGTGGCAGGCTAATTGAGTCCAGCTGGGTTCCATTCCCTCAATCAGTGGTTGCCTTTAAGAAGGAGCAGTCTCCCTCAAGCAGACGGCAGATGGTTGATGTACTCAGAGTGGTAACAAGCCAACTTAAGAGAAATCTCAGCATTGTGTTTTTTCCCTCCTGTTGGATCTTCTCTGTTTAAGACCATATTGTCTTTCTCTGCTTCAGGATCCCTTCTGGCAAAGACTGTTGTTGGATCCACCTCCCCCAAGGCTGCTGTTCTGCTCCTTCCTCAGGCTCACCAACTTGGCCTTCAGAACCCCTGGCTCAAACCTGTCCACCCTCATCTCCTAACAAACTGAAAGACCAGTGTCTCCACTCCCAACCTCCAACATCTACCAACCAGCAAGACCGGGCTTCATGGACTCATACTCAGTGTAAGCTGACTTAAACTGCTTAAAACAATCTTTCTTAATCCATTCATCCCCTTTAAACAACTTGTGTTCCCTTCCAGTGCCTGCTCCCAGCCCCCGCTCCCTCAGCTTTTTCCAGACTCAGTTGTCATCACATTTTCCTGAAAATAAACTGTTTAAATCTGCTTCTTTCTGTTCTTGTGCCTACTTAAGAGTCCAAGAGCTAGCACTATGACACCAACAGCATAGTGGTGTAGGACAAAGGATTTGGTCTAATCTGACAAAAACACTCTTCCAATTGTTTCCTATGGCCCCATCATAGCTTGTTGTGTGGCTTTTATTAAGCAATACTTCTTGACGCTCTTCAAAATAGGCCAGAAAAAGATCTCTGCATCTCCTTCATTGTTATTATGGAGCTGTTGGCTGCTTCTCTGACTCTTTTCTCTGGCCTGTCCGTTTGGGTTGACAGCCATGTCTTGATAGGTTTGTAGTTAGTTTTTTTTCCATCCTGTTTTATTTTTATTTTCAGAAGATGGATTGAACATTGATTTTTGAGTTGTATGTATGCCGTGTCTGTATCCTTAAAGCTTTGGATCTTGTTTTATAACCCAACCCTGCTCTAAACATTAGCCCTTTCAACCATTGGTATTTGTGGTGATTTTTGTTTCTGAGAAAAACCTTTTGGGACCTCCTCAAAATAATTGTATTTATAGTTATATTAAACTATGATAAGCTCCCTTACAATTAATGTTTTATTTCCGTTTTTTGTTTGAAAACATTTTGGAAAGCTTGTCACTTTCCTTCGACTTCAAAATTATAAAAAAAAAAATTGATTTAATAAAAAGGGAAGAAGAAGTATTTTTGTTATTCTAGAGCAGGCATCCCCAAAGACAGTCCTCGAGGGCCGCTATCCTGCAGGTTTTAGAGGTTTCTCTGCTTTAGCACAGCTGATTCGGATAATTGCAGTTCAACAAAAGCCTGTTAGTCAACTATCAATGTAAATCAGCTGTGCTGGAGCAGTGAAACCTCTGAAACCTGCAGGACAGCGGCCCTCGAGGACAGACTTTGGGGATGCATGTTCTACAGGATACAACAGAATGTTGTTTGGCTGCATCGGTTTTGTTTGCAGCAGTTTGGAAATAGGATATGTTGATTATAAAAAGTCTGTGTAAATATTAGTGCACGCATTGCGTAGTAGTCTAATAATTGGAATAAGGTGGTAATAGTGTCTGTGCATGTGTCAGTTACTCACGGAACATTTAAATGCAAAGCAGAGACTTGTTTTAGCTGCCTGACAAAATAGGTTCAAGGATTATGCATTATACTCACAATTCAATGCTTGGAATTTTAGCCCTGAAAAATTGAGGTGCATAAAAGAAAAGCCAAATATTGCTCCAAGCATATTAGCCTTTGCACTAGAATATTTGAATTGTGATGGAGGTCACCTGTAATCAATGGTTGTTCTTGCTGATGGGATTGTAAATGTGCACAAACACTATTAAAAAGGAGATTGCTAACAGATATGAAAGGATCAAACACTAATGTGATGATGCTTATTGTAGAACAGCAGTTTGCTCACTGTGTCTAAATCTGGAGGGGTAACTAAAGAAAGGAGGAAGCTATGATTAATTACACACTGACTCTAAATCTATGCTCAGCAAGCACCGACTTACTCAGCATAAAAAATCTGATAAAAACGAACAAATACTAATGACCAAGGGATGTTTTATTCAAGTTGCAGAGGAGCAGATTGGTTGTTTAATTGATTCTTGAAAGCTTGAGTGTTTTTATACTCAAAATCCCACCTTAACCTTTTTTAAAATAGCAGCTTATCCAATTTTACTGCAGCCTTATTCCATACTTATTCACATAATCATTCATCCAACTTTTTTATCAAACTTTGTTTCACAAGAAAATATTGTAGAGCTAAAAAATGGAATGCTAACAGGTATTTTAATTGATGACTTGCCATAAAAAAAAATCCCTACATCTGCCAGTTATTTATTTACATAAGTTTAAATCTATAGAACAGAATAGAAATGCATAAATTACCGTCTAAAGCAGACGAATTGAATAACCATAAAGCCAATATACAAAATGGATTTTCTGTATGTAACACAGCAGTTCGTGTTTTCCTATTCAATCGATATACACTCACCGGCCACTTTATTAGGTACCCCATGCTAGTAACGGGTTGGACCCCCTTTTGCCTTCAGAACTGCCTCAATTCTTCGTGGCATAGATTTAACAAGGTGCTGGAAGCATTCCTCAGGGAGTTTGGTCCATATTGACATGATGGCATCACACAGTTGCCGCAGATTTGTCGGCTGCACATCCATGATGCGAATCTCCCGTTCCACCACATCCCAAAGATGCTCTATTGGATTGAGATCTGGTGACTGTGGAGGCCATTTGAGTACAGTGAACTCATTGTCATGTTCAAGAAACCAGTCTGAGACGATTCCAGCTTTATGACATGGCGCATTATCCTGCTGAAAGTAGCCATCAGAAGTTGGGTACATTGTGGTCATAAAGGGATGGACATGGTCAGCAACAATACTCAGGTAGGCTGTGGCGTTGCAACGATGCTCAATTGGTACCAAGGGGCCCAAAGAGTGCCAAGAAAATATTCCCCACACCATGACACCACCACCACCAGCCTGAACCGTTGATACAAGGCAGGATGGATCCATGCTTTCATGTTGTAGACGCCAAATTCTGACCCTACCATCCAAATGTCGCAGCAGAAATCGAGACTCATCAGACCAGGCAACGTTTTTCCAATCTTCTATTGTCCAATTTCGATGAGCTTGTGCAAATTGTAGCCTCGGTTTCCTGTTCTTAGCTGAAAGGAGTGGCACCCGGTGTGGTCTTCTGCTTCTGTAGCCCATCTGCCTCAAAGTTCGACGTCCTGTGCGTTCAGAGATGCTCTTCTGCCCACCTTGGTTGTAACGGGTGGTTATTTGAGTCACTGTTGCCCTTCTATCAGCTCGAACCAGTCTGGCCATTCTCCTCTGACCTCTGGCATCAACAAGGCATTTCCGCCCACAGAACTGCCGCTCACTAGGTGTTTTTTTCTTTTTTGGACCATTCTCTGTAAACCCTAGAGATGGTTGTGCGTGAAAATCCCAGTAGATCAGCAGTTTCTGAAATACTCAGACCAGCCCTTCTGGCACCAACAATCATGCCACGTTCAAAGTCACTCAAATCACCTTTCTTCCCCATACTGATGCTCGGTTTGAACTGCAGGAGATTGTCTTGACCATGTCTACATGCCTAAATGCACTGAGTTGCCGCCATGTGATTGGCTGCTTAGAAATTAAGTGTTAACGAGCAGTTGGACAGGTGTACCTAATAAAGTGGCCAGTGAGTGTAAAATAAAACTGATCTAAATTGTCAACTGGTATGAACGCAACATTAACCATACATAAAAACAGATTTTGAGTACATTCTACTTAGTCATAATGCAAAAGCCTAATATAAATAAATGACCGCTCCTTATAAAATATCAGTTAAGTAATAACGACAATTAAATATTTTTGTATCCTTAAAGGAATAGTAAACCCAAAACATGATTAGCCTTCATTTTCTACTCACCCCCATGCTGAACAACACTCTGGAGTACTTTTTTGATATCTCAAATGCATCTGTAGATCTGGGAGGCTTCTTGCTGTCTGCTGACATTCAAATAATGGAGGTCTTTGGTGCCCGAGACAGAAAGGTCCATAAAAGTCCACAAAAAACGTTTCAATATTCCTCCATACTGCTCGTCCAATGTATTCCAAGTGTCCTGAGTGGGTAGCATCCATAATTTACTCGAAACAAAGCCATTTAGAATGTTTTTAGAGCATAAACAGTAGTGTATAGGATTTCCTAAAGGCGCGTTCACGAGTCTACGGAAACCGCGGCAGACCAAACCAGATGAAAGTGTGCATTCAGCTCGGCAAAGAACTCATGCTCTTCCTCAACACTGACGTCCTCATACATTTTTCTTTCGTTGTTTCTTTCTTTGCACAGGTAAACAGCACATTTCTTCTTCTACGCTTGCATTATCGGCAGAGCAGACGCTGAATGCGCACTTTCATCTGGTTTGGTCTGCCGCGGTTTCCGTAGACTCGTGAACGAGCTTTTAGGAAATCCTATACACTACTGTTTATGCTCTAAAAACATTCTAAATGGCTTCGTTTCGAGTAAATGTTGGGATCCTCAGGCTTGCCCACCAGAGGGCGCCGAGGATCCTCTTCTGTTCTGTGTATTTTTCCCCTAGGGCTGGAATCTGCCTGCACACCTGTTGCTAATCCTCTCATCAGAAGACTTCTCCTTTATAAGCTCCTGCCTGACCTTGCTTCCACACGGCAGTGTTGATCTTAGTTGGTTAGCTTTCAGAGTCTCTGTCTTTGATTGAATCTTGGTTGTCTCTAGTGTGAGATTCAGATTCTAATCTCTCCATCGTCTGTGCCTCACAGGAAACCTGTCTCTGGTCTGAAGCTCAGGAAGAGCTGCCCCTCTGGAACCCTGTCTCTGGTCTGAAGCTCGGGAAGAGCTGCATCACAGGAAACCAGTCTCAAGCCTGAAGCTCTAGGTTGTGCTGTTCTCTGCTGTGAGCTGGAAGCTCAGCCAGAAGAATCCTTTGTGCTTATCCCCTGTTGTTCTCTGCTGTGAGCAGGAAGCTCAGATCAAGGCCAGCCATGCTAAGTATGACGCTAGATGCTTAGCTTGCTCATGAACTCTGCTAACCTACAATCTCCAGTACCAGTATATCTCCAGTGAACCTGCTCCTCTGTCTGAACCAGTTCCAGTTTCATCATTCATGTTGTGCTTCAATAAACTCTTTTGAACTTTTACCCAGTCTCTCCGTGTGTGTTCTGCATTTTGGGCTTAACTCTAGAACCCATCATGACAGTAAATTATGGACGCTACTCACTCAGGACACTTGGAATACATTGGACGAGCAGTATGGAGGAATATTGACACGTTTTTTGTGGACTTTTATGGACCTTTCTGTCTCGGGCGCCATAGACCTCCATTATTTAAATGTCAGCAGACAGCAAGAAGCCTCCCAGATCTCCAGATGCATTTGAGATATCAAAAAAGTACTCCAGAGTGTTGTTCAGCATGGGGGTGAGTAGAAAATGAAGGCTAATCATGTTTTGGGTGTTCTATTCCTTTAAGTTCTGTCTATAAAATAAAATGTACCGTCTCTGACTCCCGGCACAGTAGAGCATGACTGAGTTTAAGTATAATGTACAAAACCGATTATCAAAATGACTAAGTGTGTAACCAAACTTTCTTCTTCGTGGATCAAGAGTTTCCACAGAACACAGAGAAAGGCAGAGACAGAAATAATGAGGTGCAGAAAAATAAAGGGCCTCTAACCAACAGAAACAAATAGACAGTAATGTAAGAGAGAGCAGAAAAAAAAACTGATAGAAAGATGACAAATCTGGAGATGAAAAGGCAAATGACCTCTAGTTAAGCTGGAGATGGAGCTCCAAGGAGACAACAAAGGCAAGCAATAATCAAACCAAGAAACTGATAGAGAAGACACAGGAAGTAGTGGGAAGAAAGCATGATTTGACTCATCATCTGTCTTTGAATCAAAGTTAAATGTATGGACTTTTTTAACTTACTAAGCCAGAGCCACGTTAAAGCATGGGCTTTTAAGAAGATTCTTTTTATGAGATTCAATTCACCATTAAAGACCCACTATTATTGAATGTTCCTCAAATACAACTGAGTCTTAAAAAGTAATTATTAGTATATTTCTCCTTAAAACCAGCCACTTTTCATGTTTACTGTTTATTGTTAGTATGATGGGCTCGCTGGGCTGTTAGGGTTCAGACACTGGACACAGACATCTGTGTGGGAAGATGATAATATTTAGATACATAATTTAAACTTTCAGAGACATGCTTTTTAAAATCTGTTGCATTTATCTTTTATACATCAAACTATTTACTGAATTTTTCATTTCAGGACATTAAAAAGATCTAGAGGTTTTTTTTTCTTATGTAGCTGGTAACTTGGACTCCAGTTAAACTGTAAAACAAGTATTTTTATTTAATTTTAGTACTGAAACTATAGTAAAACGTGGTTGTTTCTGAGATACATTAAATGCAGTGTTATTAAGCAGCAGTGAAGCACTTTCAAGGCTGTACAGATCCTCTGTGAGGCCTTAGTGAAGAAAAATGTTTTTGATAGAACATTTAGGTTATAAAAAATATATTTCTTATGTATTTATAGAGTTTATAAAATAATGGAATGGATGAAATTCCTTTTTTATTTAAAAGCAGGTTAGTTGAAATTTCAGAATAATAAACCCTGGAACTGTAGTTTTGTTATCCTTGATCGTAAAATAAACTATTCTAACATGTTGCTCTTTAAAGTGGATGAGATTAAAGAAACATGGTAACATAATAATATACTAGGTTAAAATTACTATTTGCAGGTTAAAGCTTTACAAATTTAGAGATATAAAACTGTTCAAAGATACAGGTTTATTATTGCAACTTGGAATTTATTGACACAAAAAAACACATAAAGGAAAATACATTAAAAAAGCACAGAAATGAAAGGAGGAATATTGGCTCAGAGAGAAGAAGCTGGATGTGACGACGAAGTATTTCTGTGGTCAGCCGGGGTTTCTGGTGAGAGGTGTGCCAGATGGTGATTAGTCAGCATGGCAACCTGACAACCTCTGGTGTAATCCCATTCAAACCACACACACAGACACATCTGGCATGCACCCATTCTAGAAGAATCCATCCCTAACACATGCTGCAGCAAATGGACAACGTCAATCAAGGCTTAACTGGACACGGAGGTAGCAGAAAAGTAGACACAAAGCTTTAATCAGGACGCAAAGTGTGTCTTTTCTACACCATCCATTTAAAAGTTAATAAAAAGTCTCAACTATGTGAAGATTGATTGAAATGGAAATACACCTCATCACAAGAAATGCCATCACTGATAGATTCCAGCTCTCTGTCTGCAGATTAAATGCTCCACTATATTGAAATCAATGAAAATATGTCAGTATCTTTCAGTGTCTGTCAATAGACATTAGTACCTTGTCTGAAAAGCAGCAGCAACTTTCCTCTCTCTATCTCCAGACTCAGGGTGAGTCCTTCCCTTCCGTCCACCTGCAGCAGCGTGCCGGAGTTTTGGAGGGTTTTAAACTTCAATGTGATGACATGCGTCTGAGCTGGCCTTGATCCGGGGCTCAGTCGGTACACCAAACTGCTGCTGCCATCCAAATTCAACACATCAGAGGCTAAGATATAAAAGAAAACAGGGAGAATTCTGCATAATGGTATGCATAAAAGTAAGCAATGCATTTGAGATTTAAAAACAATTTGCATGTGTATGTTTTTGTTGCTTCACATTAGATTCAAACGTGAAATAAACACTTTTTAAGCTTAACAGAAAATATTTAAGTCTGCATAAATCTGTAGGTTTTTAGGGAGGTTTGAAGACCCTGAATAACACAAACACTAATCAACAGCCTCATTGGTGCAGCCATTACTTTTTGGGATCAATTTAGGAACTATTTAATAGCAATGCATTTTAAGGTCGCTTAATTGTTTATTATTTCCAGCAGCTTTTACCATTAAATCCATTAAAGAAAACAGTATCGGTCATTAGAAACGAGCGAGTTTAAAAGTGTATACAACTGATTCTATTAGCATGAAGCAGTGTGGGGATGGTTCCTTTGTTAAACTGCAGATCTAATGAGAGCAGTGAAGGATAGAGCACTCACTGTAAGGACAGCCATAAGTCTCAAGGCGCAGTCCGATCCGCCCGCTGGGATTCCAGTCCAGAGGAATGAGGCGAAGGAAGCGAGCCACGACAGGCTGCTGCAGTTTGTACTGAACCACACTGTCTGCATTATTGTTTCCTGGAAAAGACTTAAAATGCACAAGCAGAATATGTGAACGGAAAGTCAAATAATCAATACGGCTTTCAAAATGAAGGGTTCTATTGGATTATTCCTGTTTTAAAGGAAATACATGGTTTATTTCTTCCTTTTTTTAATCTGTCAAATAAAAACAACAGGATTCATATCTCTGGCATTATTCCAAGTTGGTTAATGATTGCCTGACCTCGCCTTTGTAACAACTCCTACATCAGAGGCTGATGGCAACTGAGGCAGCTGAGCTCTGAGATTTGCATAAAGGAGTCATAAAAAAAAAAAAAATAAAACTTATCCAGACATTGTTTTTTTGTTTTTTTTTCCAACTCAGTAAAAAAATAAATGTGAGAGTTCATCCTTTTTGGGATACCTCAAAGTTAGTTTGAAGTTTTTCTCCAAGCCTTATGGCTGATTTATACTCAGAAACCAGGTTGTCTGCATGTGTGTGTCGCAGTTAACAAAGATATAACCCCCTCCTTCTGCAGACACTCTGCTGCATCTCTCCAAAATTGTAGGTGACAGCAGACAGGAGGCCTCTGATTGGTCAAATCTACATCCACTCTACACTATGTGTATTTCCTTTTCGGTACCTTACCAGCTTGTTTTGTTGTTATGACCGTCATTGTGGAGAACAACCCGTGAAGGTGGACCAGCTAAAGAGCGAAGTGCGCAAGAACGCTGAAAACCTTTTTCCACCTGGATCCCCACTCTTTTTCTCCCTCATGTCCCTCCGTTGTCGCACAAACTTGCCCCTACTTCCTCACCGTTCCTGATTATTCTTCTTGCGTTGTGGCATGGAATAAAATAGCGCAGACCACGCTTCAATATTGGGCATAAATAAATAAAAAATATCTGCGACAAGCTCACTGCGACACACTGCTGCGGGAGGATAACCAGCACTTTATATGTGAAAGTGCTGCTGGTAATTTTAGAAGTGACTCCAAGGCAGCAGAGGTGTCAGGTCACGAAGTACAAATACTTCTTTACTGTACTTAAGTACACTTTTTAGGTATCTATACTTTACTCCATTACTTATTTTTCTTCCTACTTCTGTCTTCTACTCATTGCATCACACAAGTATCTGTACTTTCTATTTCTTACATTTTTAAAACAAACGTTACTCGTTACTCTTGGCTTCGATTTAATGCAGAGGTTGTGGATTAGCGGACTGTGGTCCACATCCGGAACCACTTGCTGGCTACTCTGGACCCAACCTGATCACATTTATAAATTACCACATGTTGTCTGACAGCAGTGCCTAAACGTCACTTGCACTGCTTCTCCTTCTACCGTGAAATCCCACATCCTCCCTCATTGCTCCGCCCCGCAGCGCTCCAGACCTCCTGCGGAAAGCAAAGCCTACAGCCTCCGCCGCTCCTCCCGTCTTGCTGCGCTCCATGACATATTAAAAAACTCCCCATTACCATATGTGCGGTTTCTGATGGAGATGAGAAATCTGCTTCCTGGTCTGTTAAAGTACCAATAGTTTGCACCCAATCTTTTTAATAAACGGTGTTAGTTTTATTGAAATATATAAGAATTATGCTCTAATTTGTAGTTACCGATCTGTTGTTACTATATTTTAATTTGACAAACTGGATCTTCGCGCCGTTCTTGTTCCTGTTTGGTGCGATTGCAATAGCGGATCTTGACCTGGCCGGGCCGTAGCGGAGCCTGAACATTTAGAGTATGTTTGGCTCAACCTGCTGCTGATTCTCCACCATGAACAGAATCAAAAATAAATCTGGATCCAGGCTCAAAATGAGCTCCTTGATATGTGCTTTAGAATGGCTTTGTCTCCATTCAAACCCAGGTTTAAAACCTTGCAGGGCAGCATAAAGCCACCTGCTCTCATTAAGACAGAAAAAAGAAACAAAAAATAACAAATTGTCAGTTTTTTTAAATTTACAAATTCAATGTATAACATGGATGCATAAATACCTCATTTTATTTCAGTGTTAATTTCTGTTAAAAGTTACAGGTCATTAAAAATGTCTCTGGACCTTTACTGCTTGATGATTTTCTTTATTTGGACCTGGCTGATTTTTAATTGGTTACCCCTGGTTTAATATTTCCAAAGTATTTATTTCACGTCATGTGCGTCATCTAATGCAGATCATTGGCTCCATCCACATCTAGTGAAAATTAGTGTCAGTGGATGAGCCATGTAACGCAAACACTCATTGGTTAGATAAAGGAAATCATCAGAAGCAAGCAGGTGTTCTTCAAACTGTAAACATGAATTGTCTATGCCATGCTACAATGTCGGATTAAGAAAAGATGTTAAAATGCCTGAAAGGTCGGACACAGGCGAGAGCGTATCGGGAGATGGAGACCAACAAGACCTCCCTCAGCCTTGGCCCTATCTCAAAGAATTTTTTGAAATAATTGAAGAATTGAGCTTTCTATTCATATAGTGGCATCTAGCTGTCTTTTTTAAAAGGTTACTTTAGACTTTTATACTTTAAGTAGTTTTTGGAGCACATACTTTTTCACTTTTGAAATGACGTCATCCTGGAAAGAAACATCAGCTGTGCTGCTTCCATCAACACCCTTGTTTATAGATGTTGGAGATCGGCCTGTTTTCCAGTGTGGTCCTGTTTCTCTGACTGTGACTGGCTGGATGTGCTCTCTTCGTCCTCTGGCATGGGAGCTGCCTTGGAGCTTGTCTGCCTGGCTGTGTGTTTCCTGGACGGGGCCGCCTTTTACAGCTGCTTTTTGTATCTCTGCTTCTGTCTCCTTGAACCCCAGTCGGCCTCGGCAGATGGCCGCTCACACTGAGCCTGGTTCTGCTGGAGGTTTCTTCCTGTTAAAAGGGAGTTTTTCCTCTCCACTGTCGCTACAAGCATGCTTAGTGTGAGGGATTGAATTTGAGTCAATAAATCGGTGCAATCAACTGGTTTTCATTAGATAGAAAACTTTGTATCAATTTGACTGTATGATCTGGTTGAACTGTAAAGTGCCTTGAGATGACATGTGTTGTGAATTTGGCGCTATATAAATAAACTGAATTGAATTGAATTGAATTTTACCTGAGTAAAGAGGTCAAGTTGATACTTCAACTTTTATCAGAGTGTTTTTAAACTGCAGTATCTTTACTTCTACTGTGTGTGTACAAATGTGTGTACTTTTGACATCACTGCAAGGCAGACAGCATCACTGCTGGAAGGAAAAAACTCAACTTCCCTGCAGCTGAGAGGGGCAGAGGTGCAGCAACACTGAGCCAGAAGTCAAGTGGTTCTGAGATGGTAGAGAACATGGTCTGACACTTTCCCCCCCAGTGCTGTTGAGCTGTGAAAACCTGACACTAACCCGATCTAAACTCCAAATCCATCTGTTCATACGTCCCTATTCTTTGCAAACACCTCTTTATTCTAACTTTAACCTGTTTGCTTTTTACAGTGTCTTTTGCTATTCTAAAAATGTGCTTTTAAATAAAGGTATTATTATAATTGTATAATATAGGGTGGTTATCAGATATCTATAAACTTCACTTTCCTTTCACTCTGAAATGAATATTAATAATCATAAAAAATGTATATTTTAAAAAAAGGGTTACGTCTTCTGAGAGACTGAATAACGTTATAGAACGGAGCGAGTCTAAACAGCTGCTATACGTCACATTTCTTCATCAGAAAACTTTTTCTTATCTGTAGAGGGATTTTAAATAATTTATTGTAGCCTTTTGTCAAATCCTTTTAAGTTTATCTTTGTTTTATGCTTTTTTTGTTTTTATTTTTGAATAATTAGTAAATATAACTTTTTTTAATCCACAACAGTCTTTTTGTAATTAAATGTTCTCAACTAAAGTGTAAATATGACTGATGCAGAATGGATTTTGATCAAAGAGAGATATTGAATATTTGCTACTTTGATTTTCTTATAAAAAATTGTTCAAAGGCAAAGAAAATGTATCAGATTTTAATAGATGTTTAAAAAAATTCTCAGAGGAATTTAGTCATTTATAATCAGGAAGTTCAAAACAGATAGCTATGCTACATAAGGGGTGTATCTTTTATGCTTCTCTAAATAGTGGTTTATTCATAATATGACCGAACCAGATGCAAAATAAATAAACCACAGAGGAAATTAGGAAATTTCAGTTGTAAAGTGAAGCAATCTACCTCAGCAGAAAAATGGGTGACGCTCTCTTTAACAGTACATCAATAATAATATAATAACATGGTAATTACACAGCAAGTCACATATTACTAGGTAACAAGAAAAACTTTATGGAGAACTTTAGTAATTGCTGTGCTTCAAATTTTAGGCAGGCAAGATAAAGTCAGACTTCTTAGATTTCAAACCATTATTACCAGATAACTCATATTCATTTCACTGATGACAATAAATTAATGTGTTATTATCTAGTAAAATGCAGTTTATTACTTGGCATATAACAGCAAACCAAACCTTAAAGACAACAAGCCAATGTTCTTGATTAAACTCTTATTTATATGTACCTGATGCTAAGTTCCAGTTTATTTTGTAAGCTGTTAATATGTGCCGGCCAATAATAGAAACTGTTATATGGTAACCTAATGGTAGTTACCCACCAAAAGTCTCCATAGTTACATAGTAACATAGAATTTTAATAATTACATGCAGGTAATTACTTTATTTTGAGGGTAATTACCAGATAAAGTTTTTCTTGTTTCAAAGTAATATAGTGTCACTTACTATGTTATTACCATGTTATAACATGGTAATTGATGTACTGTATAAGAAAACGTTACCCAAAATATACCTCTATTTTCTTCAGTTTACACTCTCTAAGCTCTAAATTCATAGGAATTCCAAAACTCTCTAAAATTTCTGGGATTGTTGAGGAGTTCATGCAGACTATTTAATCCACAGGAAGCCCTTCTCAGGTCTCTACGAGAGAAAAACTTTATCTCCAACTCTGATGATAATCCCCTCTCTACAACCCTCTAACCAACAGCCTTTTCACTCTGGTTAAACCTCCCACTTACACCTACTTTTAATAGTAAATCAGGGCTTCCCAACATGCTTGTTTGGGTAGTTTATGTTCTAAAGCAACTGCAGATATATTTAAACAGCTATAACAAACCGAGGATTCCTACAACTTGCTGTCTCATTAAGATCGAATCAAGAAGAGCTAAAGCCTCTACAACACATGTCAGATGCAAACAAATATCAAGTTAAGCAAACAGTCTAAAAAGGCTTTACAATTCATAAATGGCAGCATGAAAAAAAGACAAAGAAGAAATTTCACTCTGCCAAAACACAAATAGTAGTGAGAAAACAAATGGAGTTTCGGTCTAATACTTATTTCCTGTATGTGTAACAAAACTCTACCAAATATTTTTGGTAACCTCTGGCACATGCATATTAAATGAGCACCTGGAGATAATTTGCCAATATGTTTTTAATTAGCACATTTTTAAAAATGTATATACTTTTATATTTTATTCATAAGAACTAATAATCAAAAATTAAATCTAAGATAATAATAAAAAGGTTTAATATGATTAATTCTATCACCATATAAGTTTTAGTACAAATTGAACATGACACCATGTTTTAGAAGGCCAACCATGTAGATCGTGCTCATTGTGCGGTGGAGGTATTATTCCTTCTACTTATCTACATCATGTTTTCAGGTGACTTAATTTGCGTTTCTGACTCAATGAACACGAGCACAAAGCGCTTCAGCGCCGTTCTTTTCCATATAAACAACATGACACAAAGGCAGAACTTACCAATGGCTCAGCTCGCTTTCTGCAACCATCAATAGCAGCTTCAAGTGTTTTGGCAGCAGGTCAGTGGAGTCAGCAGAGCTCTTTCACTGGTTCATTCATTATTAATGAGGAGTCAAAGGCTCCTGATGACTGTGATAATTTGTTCAGGAAGGGCGGATCCCTGCTGACCAGAATAGTTAAACACCAAGTACTCTATAAATATCAGCCTAATATAATGGGACTATGAAATTAGCTGAAACTGATCTGAAGAATAAACATTTTAGCTAATATGTGAAGCAGGATTTATGTGCTTCATTTATTTATTTATTTACTTTTGTGTTTGGGAGGGGTCGTTGTTTACTTAAGACTATAAACTCTTATGAGCAGCTGAATTTTGAATTCTTGTTGATCATATTAGTAATATCTGTCTTTCTGTACGGACTCACCCCTATGCTGTCCTCTTGTCTGTACTGCTTCCAGTTGTGCCCCGTGTCGCTGAACATCAGCTGGTAAGATGTCAGCCAATCAGAGCTACCATAGCGGCCCTGTGTAGCAATAGCGGAAATTTTGGTCCTTTGGCCGAGATCCACCTCCAGCCACTGATAGCCGTCCGAGGTGAGGGGAGACCAGCCTCCAGCTCCTATAGAAAAAAAACCGAGTTATAGATTTCAGATTTCAAGCATTAAGGTAGAAACTAAAATGATATTTTAAATTACTTGTAGAATTGTGGAATTAAATAGCTTCTTTACATCCAGATTTTATTTTTTTCTAGAAATGAGCTCTGCAAATAAAGCATTTTTGATGGTTTATTTATTCTATACTTGTACAAATAAAGACATAACTTTTAAGATATTGCATCAAAAATATTCTCAGACATGATTTAATAATGTGAAATAATGATTACACACATAATTAAGGATGTTTTAAGACCACGTTTAGCATCAAACTTCTAAGTGGTTGTCTGTATGATTTTGTCAGTCTTGCACCATATCGAGCAATTTTGTACCAGACTTCTAGACATCGTTGTTTCAAGTCATGGAGATTTATATCAGCACTGGTCCTTTAAGATACCACATTTAAGTCAGACAGTGATCTGGGCTTTGAATGAACCACTGCAGAGTGCTAACATTTTGCTTTACAGACTTCAATTGCAGATTTCTTTCTGTTTGTTATCGTTGCAGCTACTTACTATACATGCTTGGTATGAGAGGTTGCTGCAAAGTCTATGACACAATGCAGTCAACTTTCCACCGTCTCCTCATGAAGTGTCATGATGGGTTTCAGAAAAGCCCAATATGCAGAACACCACGGAGACAGATGAAAAGTTTAACAATGTTTATTGAGACAAGCACATGGAATAAACACAGGAACTGGTTCAGGCCTGGGGGCAGGTTCACTGGAGTCTGTGAGGATGACAGTTCAGTTAGCTTAGGAGCAGATGAGTTTGAGTTTGAGAGTTTCTGAAGGATACCTTGAGGAATCCGGGTTTGGCTTTGAGAGAGGAACTGTTGGGTCCAGAGACTGTTTAGTTCAGCAGAGTCCAATAACCGCTTCAGCGTCTTACTTCTAGCTTGAGGGCAGACCTTGGTTTTTGGTTTCCAGCTCTTAGTCCAGAGCTGCATGGGAATCCAGAGAAGAGTCTTCAGGTTTGGCTCAGGCGTTGAGGCAAGGTCTGAAGGCCGGTTATAAAGGAGAGGATCCTCTGATGACGAGATGCGCCTCAGGTGTGTTGGAGGCTCAGCTCAGGAGGATCCACGGCGCACTCTGCTGGAGAAAGGTGGAACAGCTCCAGATCCCAACATGAAGTACGTTTGGCAAAAGCAATGACTTGATGTAATCAGATGGATTTTCTTTGATAGAAAGTTTTTAAGCAATGCTTCTGTATAATTTTTTTGAGTGACACTGGTGAACATGCAGGAAATGCACACTGAGATAGTGGACTCTTCTAAGCACCTAAGTGTTCACCTGAACAATAAACTGGACTGGACTCAAAACACTAAGGTTCAGTACATGAAGGGTCAGAGCAGACTCTTCCTGCTGAGGAGACTGAAGTCTTTTGGAGTGCAGGGGAATCTCCTAAAGACCTTCTATGACTCTCCATGGCGCTGTCTGATGGAGCAGTGGCTTATCTGTAGCTGAGAGAAAGCGGCTGGATAAGCTGATCAGGAAGGCCAGCTCTGTGACTCAGTGCAGGAGGTGGGAAACAAAAAGATCATCACTAAACATCTCTGTTGGATAATGTCTCCCACCCCCTGCATGAAGCTGTTCTTAAACTTCAGAGCTCCTTCAGTGACAGACTGCTGCACCCTAAATGCACCAGGAAACGTTATCACAGATCCTTCCTCCCAGCAGCTGGAAGACTTTATAACCACCATTGTTCCCAACAACCTCAACAAGTTGTTACATTCATTCTGATTTTTGCATAGTTTCTGTCTTGGGCACTTAAATAACATGCTGCTGTCATTTTTCATATCTCTGATGTTGCTGCCATTTTCCAACATCCACTACTGTAAAAATGTCCACAACAGAATACTGATAATTTATTCTTCAGGTGAAAGCAAAGTATTTATATATCTAAAAACATTGAACAATACATAATCTGATGTTATTTTTTTTTCTCGGCCACTTATTTTGTTGTTTTTATACACAATCACTGTAAAAACGAAAAAGTTACTTCAACTCAAAATTTCAAGGCAACCGGCTGCACAGAATTTTTTGATTTGAAGGCATCAACTTAATTTTTTAAGTTTTGTAGAATTACACTTATTAAGTTGTGTCAGCTAAGCTTTTCAAGTTCTGCCAACTAAGTTTTTTTAATTCAAGTTACTGGAACTTTCAAGTCTGTAAAAACTTATTATTTTAAATTCAGATTATCTGTAAAATGTTATTTTAAATTCAGATTACCATCCCCTTTAATAACTTACATTTTTGAGTTCAGTCCCCCCCCCCCATTAAATCATCCACTGACAGTAAACCATCCATCCATTTTCTTACACACTTGTCCCAAGTGGGGCAGGGTCCACCCTGGAAAGGTCACCAGACACACAGGACTAACAACCATTCATGCACACACTCAACAATTTAGATGTTTTTGGACAAGGCCAGAGTACCCAGAGAGAACCCACACATGCTCAGGGAGAACACGCAAACTCCATGCAGAAAAACCCCAGGCAGGAATCGAACCCAGAACCTTCTTGCTGCAAGGCAGCAGTGCTACCCACTGCGCCACCGAGCAGCCCTGACAGTAATCCAGTTAAATTTTGCATTTTTAGTTGAACCACTTTGGCAAAAAGAGGTTTACAATTTCACAATGTAAACAAGTAATCTTATGCTTAAAGCAAATCAGGTTTCAGCACATATTTTTTTTACTTTCCAACTCCTGTTAAAACCTTACAAATAACGCAATATTGCCAGAGATGACAGGAAACTAGTGCCTTAGTCTTCTCTTGGACGAGTGACCAGATGGCTGAACCAAACTTTAGAAGGGAGCTCCTGGGAAAATCCATGGAAACCCTGTAGCAGCCGGTTGCCATGACAAATTTGAAATGAGCATGCGCAGATAAGTTGACCTCGCTCGGACTGGGTGTCAACTACAACTTCAAAGTAAACTCAACTTAATTTATTGAATAAGATGAACTTTTCATCAGAAACTTATGAAAGTGAGTTCAACTGGCTCACAAAAGACAGTTCAAGTTCCAACTGGCAATTTTATTGTCAGTGAATGCAAAAATCTTAGTAAGGTGAACAATTTTGAGTTGTCGTTTTTACAGTGATTAAGGTCAAATTCTGTGTGACCATTTTTGCTGCAATGCTGCTATAACACAACAATTTCCACACAATAAATCCCTAATAAAGGGATTTTCTATTCTATTCTATTCTATTCTAATTTCACAGCACTGAGAGTTAAATGACTTAAGATGACATGCTGTTCAATGCCAAGATATTAATAAACTAACTTGATCTGAAATTGACAGTAGAAAAGTTTGGCTCTGGTAATAGTCAGCACCACGATTCCAAGCTACCCAGGTGTGCAGCTACAAAACAAGCCTAAATCATTTCATTACCACCCTGCTGCACAGTAACAGTATTGAACATTACAGCCAAATTTCTCTACTTAGATCCCATCTATCCAAAGGGCATTTTTTCAGAGGACTTTTGAGTTATTCAAATGTAACCGTGCAAATACAAATAATGAAATAGTTAAATTTTTAGAGACATTTTCTTTTGGTAACCTTTTTAATCAATCCATACTATTTTTGGCATGCAATTTAGCACACAAGATGCAATTTTCTAGGCATTTCTTTCAAAATGGCACAATAAACTCTTGGACTTTATTTGCTAAGACATCTCTTTTTGGACAATTGACAACCATCTGAACCGTTGTGCGATTAGAAATAGTCTAACTGTGTAGTGAGAATGTCAGTATTGTTTAAAAATATCCTTATATTCTTTTCCAGATTGACAGGAACAATTTCCTCTTAAAGGTAATTGCTTGTTTATTTTCAAATTGTGTTCACAAACATCTGTATGCTCCAAAACAGCAATGTGCCAAAACCTACAAAATTTATAAAGGCGCTCATATGGATGGCAATCGATTAGTTGTGAAACTCTAATGAAGACTATAGCATTGCAGTAGCATGAAAAGAAATCCCAAACTCATAATAGCTAATAATCTGTAGGCACAAACAATTTTCCAACAAACTAAAATGTTTTATAAACCTTTTTATAATAAACGTGTAATAATAGTTTTTTAATGTACAGTGAGTTTAAAGCAAGGCAGGTTTATTTGCATAGCAACATTCATACAGTCAAAGTGAACTTATAGGAGGCCAACAGGGAAATACGATGACATCACAAAGAGGAAATATAATAATACAGAAGTTTCAGAACTTTATTTTTGCTTTTTATTTATGGCCTTTAGCCACTGCATGCTGAATTTGCATCTTATATAAGGAAGAATTCCCCAAACTAACCATAACCTATAGTAGTCTAAATGGTAACATATTGAATAGTAGCAACAAATGTCAAACTGCATTCATGCCTCCCCTGATAAGGCTTTGCTGAGAAGCTGCAGAGGGGTATATTGATTGGTGTTACAACTTTTCTGCAAGATTGGTTCATTTACCATTTCAAATATCATCCATATAGGGTTTTAATGTCAAGCTTTGATTGGTTTCACAGCAAATATAAAGCGTTCTTTTCTCTACTGAAAATCACTCATAAAAAATAATAGTCTTTACATCTTTCTGAATAAAGATGTAAAAATGTAAGTACTGCGAGTTAAACAATTTATTTAGTTTTCAATGTTCATATATTTAACCATATCAAACTAAAGATTAACCAAGACTATAGCTGTCTTTATCTTATATATGTTATCAAACTATAAACAATCAATAAAAGCATAACTCCTTACTTATTTTTGATTGAAGGCGCTGTTTTTAACACCAGATAAAACAGAGTAACTGATCTTCGTCCAACTTGCATAGAAATAAGATAAACACACAGTTATGTTAATATGAATAGGGGCATAACAAAATATTATATTAAAACTGTTCTTGAAACATTTCATCGTCCTTAAGATTACAGCCTGCCTGACGTCTCACAAGGTGCTCTCCATTTGCTGTCACTGCAGGATTTTGTCTAGAGTGCTTCAAAGCTTCTGTTGAGAAATCCAAACAGACAGTGATCGACTATGAAGTTTATTTTTGTTTCAAAACTATATGTGCATTGTAAGTGTGGAAAAAAAAAACTCACAAGTACAATTTTTTTAATAGAAAGAAAAAGCTTTGGCGGCGCAGTGGTTAGAGCACATGACCCACTTATGGCGGCCCTAGTCCTCGACGCGGCAGACCCGGGTTCAAATCTGACCTGTGGTCCTTTGCTGCATGTCTCTCCCCCCTCTCTCATACCCCCTTTCCTTTCAGCCTACTGTCCAAAAAAAAAGAGCCACATGTGCTGTAACCCCCCCCCAAAAAAACCTTATATTCAGTTGTGTAATGTAACTTAGGCATTTTCTAATTGTAGATTTTGTCGCAATTACAGAAAAAAGTTACACCTCTTCAAATTCTTGAGTACAAGTACACAAATTGTGTTCTGTGAGTTGCACTTTAAAAATGTCTTCATTTCAGTTTTGCGACATTGATCTAAAACAAATGGTGCAAAACAAATTTAAACACGTATATTAAAATCGTAAAAAAAAATAAAAAAAAAAAAAAAAAATATATATATATATATATATATATATATATATATATATATATATATATATATATATATATATATATATATATATATATATATATATATATTTTTTTTTTTTTTTTTCCTTAACATGAATAAAAATCAATCAATACAACTGCATGGATCTAAGTTTTGTATTTGTAGAATAAAAAAAAACACAAAATTTTTTTTTTTACAGTTGCTACAGTTTTCTGGTCTTTACAGACTGAGCGAGCAGGCAGTGCCCCCTGCTGTCCAATCAAGGTAGTACCCGCAGGTCACGGAATGGTTTTACGGGTGTGAAAAATGAAGACGGAACTTGTAAAGTTGATTTTTTTGACTCAAAGCAGCAGATTCTAGCAGTGGTATTCACTGATTTGTATTTGTGTTGAGGAAAAAAATATTTTTTTTCTACATATACAAAGCAAAGAATACAACTTCAAATTCCCAATTACAATGTACAAATAGTTTTGAAACAAAATAACCTTCATAATTGAGACTCGTGATGCAAAGTACAAAGAAGGTTGTTCTTGAGTTGCTGTGTTGACAAAAGACTGAAGATTTGTCAAAATTTTTAATCCTTTAAAAATTTTAAAACCTGTTTTTTTTTTTTTTTCCCGTGAGAGGATGTTGGAAATTGAAACACTGATAAATTTAGTATAACAAAAAAATGATCCGTTTCCCCGCAGGCGTGTGAGGCCAAATCTTCCTTTAAAATAATTGGATGTCATTTTTCTTTACTTAGAGAAAAATTACTATTATCTGCATTATTGTCAGAACAAAATTAAAATAAGAATCAATAGTATTAAAATTGATTTGTTGATTAAAAAGTATATTTAGGTTGCCTTTATTACTTATATGAGCAATGCAATAACTTTTATAGTTCAGATATATGAATTTTTTTTTTACAGATTTTAAACAATGTGGCACAGCTGAACATAAAAACGCAGGAAAAAATGAGTTTGTGTCAGTTGTGGTTCAGGCTGATCTTTTCAGAGCAAAGGCCAGAACTAATAAGCACTTGACTACCATATGTGTCCAAAGACAGCAGAACAGAAAAGCGCAGACATTCTGACCTTTACTCATGACAATTAGACGGCAGAGAAACAGAGAGCGAGATCCGAGACAAATGTGTCGGTGACTAAAAGGCGTTCCAAGGATTTACTGAGTCCAGCCTGTCAGATGTAATTGAAACAGAGGCAAAGTGATGGCTGGGTACTTTCTGTCAGGGCTACATTTTTAAAACATATCTCCATGGATTCCTCTATTCAGTGTCAGTACAGAAACAATATACTGAGAAAAATGTATGACTGAAGAGAAGCTGAATCCCTACAGTATGTTGGTTTACATGCATGGGCTATTATTGCTTCCTGTTTCCTGCATGTTTCAGCACTTGATTGGTAACAAGCTCATATTCTTTCCTACGTCCTCTATTTATATGCCTTAGAAAACATACAGATCTTACAGGGAAAAAACATTTAAGGAAAGAGAGGCTAAGTCCTGTAGTCGGGTTAAGGCAAGCAGCCCTTAAGCACAATTTTAGTACATATTGGTTACAATTTAATGTAGGATTCAAATGAATTGAATTTATTTCTATAGCACCAATTCACAACATGTCATCTCAAAGCACTTTACAGTTCATCAGATCACACAGTCAAAATGATTCAAAGTTTTCTATATAAGGAAAACCAGTTGATTGCATCGACTCATATGACTCGAATGCAATCCCTCACACTAAGCATGCCTGCAGCGACAGTGGAGAGGAAAAACTAAATTTTAACGGGAAGAAACCTCCAGCTGAACTAGGACATAAAAAACAACAACCTGCAACTTTGACCAAGGTCGCTGAACCAGAAAGATATATGAATAAAACACATAAAATCAATCGTTTTCTGGATTGCAGCTTTTTTTCATTTTGTATTTTAAAGCCTAATGAAGCATATTTTTTTCTTTTAAATTCTGTTTTTGTCTTTCTAAATTTAATTTTCTACCATTTACACACTTTTTCAATTGATGAGTTCTCAAATTATTTCACTAATATAATAGTAAAACTATCTGTAGTCTATTATAAAACACCACAGTTTAATATATTATTAATTAAGTTAAAATATGGCATCTTTTTTCTACTAATCAAAACCTTTAGTTGCTTTATGTGCAATTTATCAAACCTGATCAACCATTAATCTGAAAAAATATTGTTTTATTGACTAAAGAGGTGTTTCTCTATGTTTTACATCAGAGAAAAAAGGAAATAATTAATTAATCTATAAATTATGTGGTGTCAAATGCCAAAATTTGACCAAAAAAGCTATTGTCCCACTTTTTAAGCACTCCTCCACATGTAGTGTTTTTTTTCTAACATTTGAGGGCAAAACAATATAAAAATAAAGTATCAATATATAAAAAAATGAAACATTTCCATACAAATATAAATATTTATATTTATATCTAAATATTATATCAAGTTTGATACGTTAAATATCTCTCTACATCATATATCTATATATATTATATTATCTAAATCTTTAGTCTATATCTAAATCTATATCCAATATCTATATCTTAAATCTAAATATTAGTCTAAACCTCAAATCTAAATGTTATAATAATCATAAAGTTAACATTAGGTTTTTATAATATTATTGTTATATCATAGTTATTACGTTATAATAAATCTTACTATGCCATACAATGATTTTCTACCATCAAGCAGACCTCATTTTATTTACACCCTATCTTATGCAGTTAAAAAAAGCTAGTTAATAAACAATAATTAGACATTTTTTTTTGTTACATCAAGTAATGACTATTTCTGAATGCTTTCTGCAAAAAGAAAATCTGATAGATTATGCATACGGCTTCTCTGCAAAACAATGAATAAAAATACTGTGACACAGCATGACCACAGTCCGTCAGTCCAATACTGTTCAACTGTGCTGTCTGAAGCTATTTTAAAAACCCAACTATTTTTCCTGTCTTACTAATGTAATGTTTATTAAAAAATATATAAAGAGGACCCCTGAGGTCTTGTCTTTAATAATTGAGTTTGATTAGCGGGAATTATTCTAATTGTGCTGTGTTATCGTATGGATACCTAATTACAATAAAAATTACTTTCCTGTAGACCTCCCACTGGATCTACATAATGATGTTAATTTAACCTGATTTTGATTTATTTTTCAAAGGAATAATACTATAGCATAGTGATTATTAGTGCTGATATATGTAGCGAAACTATAGGAACCCCCACCCACAAAAAAAAGGAAAAAAGGAACAACCTGAAACCCATAGGACTTATGTCATTTGAGCAGAACAGTGTGTGCAACAGGTACAGAATAACAGTGAAGGTGCACAGAGATTTTCCTGCTTGGGCTTTTGAGAAGAGATCAAGCCTGACAAAGATACTGTGGTCAGTTAGTGTATGAAGCCCCTGACTAAACAAAGGACTGCTGAATCATTAATAATGTAATGATATTCCACCTGGTACGAACATTGGAGCAGCTGTAAAATTCAAAGAGACACAGGTTAAATGAAGAGCTTTGCAGAAAGGACAAAGCAAAATGGACAGAGGAAACAGGTGAGAGTGAAGTTCCAGTGATGCCGACAGCCAAGCAGCTTAAAGCGAAGGGCGCTGGAGTGAGAGCTTATCATTTGCATTACAATAGTGAGACTGGAAGGTAATTTCAGCAGCCTGCTAACATGTCATCCGGACTGAGAGACTAATAGGCTCAATACAGCAGCGGGTTGGCTAACATTGAAAGTTTCCTGCAGGCATAACATTTCCATTCAAGCTTCAAGTGTAACATTGGAACTTTGAACACATAACAGACACAGTGATATGAGTAAGCGCTTAATTAGTTAATCCTCACACATACACAAAATAGGCCCCCTTTTTGAGACACTCTTTTTATGGTCAAAATTATCTGTAAAATGATTAAAGCGACAGTTATTTTTTGTGAAAGGCTTTTCCATTCTAATTTTACCATTATAACTGTTAACTTCCCCCTCCAACAAAAAAGAAAAAATTCAAATATGCAGAACGCTATTAACTTTTTGCAAGCTCACTCCCATTTTCACTGATATGTGACCACAGAAGAAGTGAAGCTAATAATTGAAATGTGAAAATGATTTTGAGAGAAAGAGAAAATCAAAAGATTATCTGAAACTTGGAAGAGAGATAGAACAAAAGTTTTAGTGAAAAGATAAAGAAAAGCTTTAGGAGAAATTGAGAATTTAAAGTGAAAATCTCACCAAATACAGAGAAAGCCTCAAGCAGTAACTGATTCATCCTACAGTTTCGGAATATTAAAAACAGAGTAGGCCGCATGGTTGAGCTTTTAAGCCATTTCACTAATGGAATTAAAACATCATAAGAATTAAAAAATAATAAGAAATGTAATGTCAACCTCCAGCGGCTGTGATTGTTGGGGGTGTAAATGCATGATGGAAATATTCCAGTCCATAACATCCTAAATGTTTTCTATAGATTTTAGATTAGATTTGGTTTCTATAGAGATCATGCTGTAGAAAATCACAACCCTTTTTCATTTTTTCCAAAAGCCATTTTAAGTGGATTTAAGCTTTGTAAAATGCTGCATTATTTTGCTGGAAATAGCCATTACAAGATGGCTACACTGTGTTCATGAAAGGATAAGATAGATGAGCAACACTATTAATGTAGGGTTTAGCATTTAAATGGCACTCAGCGTTTCACATCATTACAACAAAACCACCATCCGGATACATATTCCTCCCCTACCATCTTAATGTTCCCACTGAAAGCCTCAGCCTCCTCTTTTTCTGACAGGAGAGGCACCTGGTGTGGTATTCAACTGCTGGAGCCCATTTTCTTCAAATACATGTATAGTGGATTCAAAGATGTTATGATGGACCCTGTGCTTGTAAAAACCAGCTATTTAAATTTTTCTTATCTGAATTAGTTTAATTTTATGCACCATTCTATGTTGACTTGTTGAACATCGTAAAAATCCCAGTAGGTAAGCGGACGCCAAAATATTCAAACCAGTCTTCTTTTTTCTGCAAAAGTTGTCACGGCCTTAGTTTTAAAGTTTTCTTTTGAGTTTTCAGTCTCACTTTGATCCATGCAGCGGCGTAGGAAGCGGGGGGGACGGGGGGGACATGTCCCCCCCAATATAAAAGCCAGGTGGATATGTCCCCCCCCAAAATTGTACCGCAAAATATTAGATTTTGACAATTTTTAACTATCGTGCTTTTATTTTGAAGGCGCAGCATAGCGTTACGTCACTGTACTCCCCCTCCCCTCTGTGTATAACGTCTTGTTGTCAGTTCACTTTCATATATAGAAACTGAATCTTTTTGGTTTAGGCATCTTAGTCTTGTAGGAAGAGGATTAGGGCCACTGAAAAAAGTTAACTGATTTTTAATTTTTTTTTAGTTTAACATGGGGGAAAAAGTCAGAATTCTGACTTTTCTCAGAATTCTGACTTTTTTCTCAGATTTCTGACTTTAATCTCAGAATTCTGACTTTTTTTCTCAGAAATCTGACAGATGATTACTTTTTCTAATCAATTTACAGTTTTTTTTAGTGGTGGGGGGGGGGGGGGGGGGGGGGGGCGTTGGTACTATACAGATATATAAAAACAAGAAGGTCTAACTAAAAAATAACCAGAATATATGTTTAGAGTAAAGATTGACTACTTGTGTTTACACAAGCACACAATTTCAAATCTGCTGAGCTTGCTGTGCAAGAAAATGTAAAATATACGTATAAAGAAATATAACAGGAAGTACTGCTAAAACATAAACTAAATGTTAAATAATGTAGATATTGGTTTAAAAAATTCTTCAGATTTGGAAATTTGGAAGGAATACATAATTCTGAAATTAATCAACAAATCTGGTAAAAAAAAAAAAATAAATAAAAAATAAAAGTTGCACTTTTTTACTTGAGGAATTTGTTGAATAACTTCATAATTATGAGTTTAACTAGTTGGAGGTAATGCTACACTTCTCTGCTTCCTGTCCTGCTCATAAAAGGTAAACATTATAAACCCACCATTAATTTTCTACACTATTTGGAAAACACAACACAAATGTAATATAACAAAAGTATGTTTAACAACAAACATGTTAGCATCAAGCCATAGCCATGTCTGTTTTAGAGACTAGATCTCTTGTTTTAATGACCTTCTGCTCCTCCATTAATGGGGGGACCCCTCGGGCACGTAAAAAGTTGCCTAATTCTGTAATTTTCCACCAATGTGTCACTGGCTCTCTCAAACAACTCACATCTTTGTCAGTGAAGCTGAGTGCTCCACATCTCTGCCTTCATGGTGCCCATCTACATTAAGATTCAAAATTCGGAGAAAAAAAGTCAGAATTCTGAGGGAAAAAAAAGTCTTAATTCTGAAAATAAAAGTCAGAATCCTGACTTTTTTCCCGTATTAAACTGAAATAAAATGCAAAAATCACTTAACTTTTTTTTTTTCCAGTGGCCCTAATCCTCTTCCGTAGTCTTGGGCTGATCACTCATCCAATATTTAACTGCTAACTTTCTCTAGACGTTTGCCACGCTAGCCAAAATGTTTTTTTTTTATATATATCTCATTTCAGTACAATGCCACCACCAACTAAAAGGCTGAAACAGCAGTAGGACTTACTCAGATATTTTTTAAAGAGAAACGTCAGTGTGAGTAACAGTCACCTAACACAACTTGTGTTGAAATTAGCCCGGTCTGGGCGTGCGTTTTACGAGGATTTTTTATTTTTTGCATGGTTTTGATTCGCCGAAATGGACGGATGTTATACCTGCCGCGCTCCTGATCGTTAGTTAACCACAGGGAGAATTAATTCTAATTCTTAGCAGCGGCGGCCGCATTGGTCGTGCAGCGGACTGCTGCACAACCACTAATTAACCAACTAATTAACTTCTGCATCTTTATTTCCTCAAATAAACTGCTGGCTCCTCTTTTTACACTATAAACAGATTAACACAACATTGACAACTCTGTAGTTTTCTCTGTTCTGTACTGCAAATTGGAATTAAAGGCGCCATTTCTACCAAAGGTCTGGACAGACTGGCCACCTGTCTAGGGTGGACCCCGCACCAGCACCTCCCGACCCCACTAAGGGACAGGGTGTACAGAAAATGGAAGGATGGATGGATTTCTACCAAAGGTTTAGAATGCGTTTTTGAACCAGATGCTTCAAAGCGCCCTGTCCCTAATTCTTCAACACACTGTCAGCTCCCTCTGTCAGTCAACCTATATAAATTCATTTTTGACCATTATTGCAAGTTTGACAAAATAAAACATATCAAACTTTGCACTTGTGTGGCCTACTGAATTGTTTTGATTTTCTAGTGCGTATGCGGACACTAAATATGCCAAGGGCCGAAGCCCTTGCAAGACATCTCCCTTTGCTTAATAAAAGACTCCAGTCATTTTGTTTGGTGATATGCTCACATCTTATGAACAAATGCATTATGTTAATTTTAAATGCATTATTTTTGCAAACACATTTATAAAGGAATAAAGAAAAAGATTAAATAGCCTTTTTTTTAAGTAGCGTACTTAAGATATGTTTCTGTTGAATATTTACGAATTTCAGATTTCCGACATGTGTCCCCCCCAATTGTAAACATATTCCTACGCCCTTGGATCCATGTTTTTCTTTGTTTTCTAGTTTTATTGGTTTAATTCCTATTTCGTTTGAGCTATTATGTATTTCTTGATTGCCCTCAGTTGCCCTCTTGTGTTGGTCTCCTTTTCCCTAGCTCCTTTCTAGAATCCTCTGTTCACACCTGCTCCCAATCAGCTCATTAGTCCTGTCTTTGTACAGCCTCCGATGTATACTCTCCTCTCCCTGTGCTGTTCCTCAGTGCTGGTCCCTTTCCTGGCTCCCCAAGTGAGTTTTCACATGAAGTTGTCTGGTTTTCGGTTCCATTTATTGTGTACTTTGGTTTTTGGATTTTTGCCTCAGTTAACTAATTAAATCTACAAGAACTCTTGTCTGCCTCTTCAACTTTGCATTTGGGTCCTCAGAACCTCAAAAAAACCCTGACAAAAGTAATTTAAAGATGCTTAAATCCCCTTTCTTCCCCGTTCTGATGCTTAGCTAGGCCTTCAGCCAGTTGTCCCTGGCACTTCATGATATTTTAATGAGTTGCAGCAATGTGAGTGTACGCAGGCAACTAAGGACGAGGTGTAATCAGTGTGGTGGCAGCTGATTGCCCAGGTAACATTCACGCATTACTGGCATGAATGTCCAGTTTTCATTTTGAGTTACAAATAAGAAAATCAAAAACAATCCACTGGATTCCAACTCCATAGTTTTTAATTTTCTTTTTTTTTTGAATGACTATGACCTGGATGACTGATAGTCTTCACCAGCATATTGTTCATTTTGACCTTGTCCTGATTTATTTCAGTCATTCTTTCTTCCAGTGTGAAACAAATAGTATATTTTAATTGTTTACTTTATTACCCACCTGATCAAAGCTATACAAACATGTGTAAATGTTTACATAACTACAATAACTAAACAAAGCCGTAACATATTAAGCTCTTGTAATTAATCTCTTGCAAATGTTGTTTGTCATCAAACATGGGGAGATCTAAGCATATTAGTGGAGATTGAAGTGAAGAACTGGTTATCTACCCAAAGGGAAAACTCTGCAGTGAAGCTCAGTTTAACATCTTAATAGACTTAAAAGGTTTTGATTAAGAAAGAAGCAAAAGTCCTGAAATGAAAACCTTTAGGCTTACCTAAGCCTTGTAGCTATCAACATGGACAAGCCAAATGCCTTCAGTCAGTGAAAGGGACAAAAACAGTTTGTAGTCAAGGTTATCCTTCAATCCTAACAATGCAACCCCAACTATTATCCAGGGAAGTGGTATTGTGTTGGGGGTCAGTGTATTTGCTAGTGGTACTGATGCATGCATAAAGTGGATTAAACTGGGTATTCATCCATGAAAATGATTCCAAATACAAACAAAACTGGCTTTTGGAAGCGATAAAGTGGGTTATGAAAAGACTCACAAGTAGACAAAAAGGCTATTAGAAAGTTTACTGACACGAATTGGACAATATTTCTTGTACCCAGACCCCAGCAAGAAGACGTAGAACTAATCATTGTAGATGATAATATAATTGGGACATTTATAAAAATGAAAATACCTTTCCTCCTAAGGGCCTGGTTATACTCCTACACCAGTGTGTCGCAATGAGCTTGATGCAAACATTTTTTATTTATGCCCAGTATTGAAGCGTTGTCTGCGCTACACGCTGTGGATCTAGATATGGCCGAGGCCTTGAGGAACTGGGGGCAAGTTTGTCCGACAATGGAGGGACATGACAGCGAAAAATAGCAGGGATCCAGGTGGAAAAAGGGTCCCAGCGTCCTCACGCACATCGATCTTCTAACTGGTCAAACTTCACGAGTTGTTTTCCACAATTTCGGTCATTAAAACAAAACAAGCAGCAAAACTTTCTACGGCACTGTCTGCGGTCACCTACAATTTGGGAAAGGTGGGGCGTCTTTTTGTTCACTGTGACACCTACGCAGACAACCTAGTTTCGAAATATAAATCAGCCTTAAGGCTTGAACACTGGTGGTGGACTTAAAAATAAAGGAAAAAAGAAACTGGATTGAGTATACCAAGAAGGTGAAAAGAGAAGAGGTATGTTACAGCCTGGTTAGAAGGTAGACACAGTTGACCATAGTGGGGCAGCTTAAAAAGGAGAGTCGTTGGTTTTATTGGCTGCCGAGGAGGTGTGGGGAACGGAAGAAGATTATCAGATGTAAATGCAGATGACGGATGATATGCGGGTAGTGCTACGTTCACACCGGACGCAGCAAAAGCAGCAAAATCGCGTCTGCTGCTTAATTTTTGCTGCTTGTACCAGTTAGTGCTGATGCGCGGCTGAAGCAGCTTTACTACTCTGGCTGCGAGGTGCAAAAGTGTGTCTGACGCACGTTGGGCGGAGCTACTCTATCCTTTCTCTGCGTTGCAGCCATATTTGCTGTGATCAGTGGGAAAAAAGTAGTTTTAATATGTTTCTAAGTGAGAAAATACACCTGAAAACTTAATCAGTGCAGTCAGTTCATCCAGATTATTATCCTGCCTTCCAATATTATTTCTGTCGGAGCCGCTCAGACCCCCACATACCAGCGGTGCGCCGACAGTAGGAATCCCTTCATCAGCAGCCTCTGGCCAGGTCGCCACCTCGCGGTTCACCGCGGCAGCTGGTAGGTGTTTTTCATCTAAATAATCCGATCTGCAGGCAGCAGGATAATAAAAGCCAACATATTCTGCCGGCAGATTTCTGCATTTTAAGTTAATTTATGCGTCAATAAACTGTTTCAGAGGAGTAATCACAGCGCTCTGTATCATCAGCGATGTGTCTCTCTCCCTGCCAGCTCCCAGATCAGCTTCTCTGATTGGTTGACGCGGCGCGTCGAGCAGCAAAAGTAATATTTTTCCATCTCGAGCAGCCACGCGCGTCAGATGCTTAAACGCGCCCGACGCGCTGCTTCAGCAACCACATGAGAAAATTGTAGACTTTAGGGCTAGGCTTGTATCAACTTACTAAAAATATATTTATTCAAAGCTAAAGGTTATTTACTTTTTTACCAAAGGTTATTCAGATTTTTATGTCCAATAGTAATAATGGTTAAGTTACTTTCAACACTTTTCTTTGTTTAGTTGATTGACCATAGTTTTGCCCAAAAATATTCAGTAAAACAAACTCAGAAGAATTCACACTGTGAGTTTCAGAGGAATCGGTGGATTTAATGGCTAAAATTTTACTGAATACCTTTACCCTTAAGACTAAGCCTAATACTAACATGATGAGAAACCTAAATCTAAGGTCAGTAGTTTTAAAAAAAGTAAAAAAAAAAAAAAAAAGGCCACCTGCAGTACTGTAGGTTTCTATTGTGATGTGAGTTTGTGTCTACTGCTGCTTGTTATTGAGAGTTTGAGAAAGTAGGGCTGCTTTACTTTTGTTCATCCCAAACATGGCTGCAGTTTGCAACAGCATCAAATAGCATGCAGGTACAGTATAGCCACCGTAGATTGTTCTTTTTCAGCACCACAGCTGTGTGGACAGCTCCCATAAGGCAGCAACATTCAGAGGAAATAATATCGCAACACATTATACCACTGATGGATTCAGAGAGGGTTGCGGTCCTCTGTGAAAAATGATCCCTTCCACATTCATGAGTGATGCACAGTTGTTAGAGTTTTAAGAGAAGTCAAGGCAAACTCCCTACTGTAGAAATCATAAAGGGACAACTCTGAAGTCACTCCAACTTTGTCCTGGCTGTGCTTACCCAGGATAAACCTACACCTTGTTCATCCTTTTTAAACTAGAAATGCAGAGATCCATCTTTTTCAGGTTTGTTTGTACCATTAACTAACTAGTATTATTAACCAGACAATTGCTGACAGGGATTATAATTTTTTTGTTGAATACATTTCACCTAGTTGAAGTGTGGTTGTCTGTGTTTTTTTCATACTAGTGATGGGGCAGAAATACAGAAAGATATCCACTTTTATGATTAAAGATTGATGATTAATAGCTCCAGTTGTAGTTATACTTAAAGTTATTGACATTTACCGGTGGTTAAAATACTTGATCTCAACTTATTAACTGCCCATGTCCGACTGTAAATGAGTTACTACTTCTTAAATAATAAACCCATTGTTCCTTATTATCATTAGAGGCTAACAGTCTTTAAACACAACCATACGAGGCATTTCCCTTTATAGTCTAATTCATTATGGATTTCCATCCATCCATTACTGTCATGCTTATCCCTGCTGGGGTTTCAAGGGGTGGCCTATCTCAAGCTGCAAGGTAGCAGTGCTACCCACTTCGCCACCAACTATGATTATTAACTATATTCATAAACAAAGATGAAAAAAATGCATCACATTACAAAAAAACAAAACAAAATACTACTTCTATTTTCAAGACATGTAATTGCACCAAATGTAGGAAAATTGTCATTAAGAAGGTGCAAGTTTATCAAAGTTGTAGCTTGTGGAATGCTCCTAAATATTCTAGAGTTACAGCCCAGCTCCTAAGTTTCCAATATTTTTATTTTATTTAGCCTAATGTTCTGGGTCATTGTTTACAGATAATAATTTGTCTATCCAGTTAAAATGACAAATATAACAGAGGCATTTTGGCTTTTGGCTTTCAACTTAAATAAATGAACTAAACATCATATAACTGTCAACGTTAATTTATACTTGTAGTGGACCCAAATTCAAAACTGAAGAGGCAGAGGTGATTTCTTGCAAAATGTAATTAATTAAAAATACAAAGGCCATAATCCAGAACCGATTGACAAGAAACTCAGGAACCAAAAACTAGGAGACACTAGGGATGGATAAACCAAAAGAATGACGCAATAAAGAGATTCTAGCAAACACTAACCAACAATGAATGGAGTAATCAGCTGATTGAGAGCAGGTGTGGACAGAATGATCTAGAAGGGAGCTAGAGGAAGGGATACTGGGACACGGGGGCAACAGAGAATAAGCAACAAATACAACAGGCTTAAATATAGCAAGAAAATAACTTGGATGATCCTAAATGTAAAAGCATAGAATAACATAAAGCAAAATGTAACTGAAAAACTGAAAGTGAAAACTTAAACAGAACCAAAAAGTCCAGAAAGGGCAGAATCATGAAAATAACCCTCTACTTCATGTATATTCAATGACAAATAATACATGAACTCCAAATCAAATTGTTAAAACTTGTGATCTCCTCAGATTTCCCTTGAGGGCGGTTTATAGTCACTTGACCAATCAACCTTTCAAAGATCAATGACTACCGTTTCTTTTCAATTGTCTTCTAATCTGTTTATGTTGAAGTTTTTAGTAATCTAGATGTTTCACGCTATAAATATGTTCTTATAGCATTAACAGCTACAACTTATTTATTGATTGATTGATTTCCTCCTCAGCAGATAAATTAAATCCACTGGGCTTGGCATAAGTCACACTTTTCTGACCTGCCAGTCCACCAAATGTGTTATTTCCTCTGCAGTAAAGATCTATCATTCTCCTACTTAGCATAACAATGTTTTAGGATAGTGATATAATCTAAATTTATATTTGCAATCAATTTGAAAAGGTATTTCATAGCCGATATTTCACCCAGGTTTTTTTTTTTTTTTATTCTAGCCAAAGATCAATATCATTTATCATAATACATGTTTATTTTATTTTAATCACAAAATATAACCTGACAGAATTAGTTTGGCTGTGACTGTGTGGAGAGAAATATCAGCTGTGCTGCTGCCATCAACACCTTTTTTTTTATAGATTTTGGAGGTTGGCCTGTTTTTCAGTGTAGTCCTGTTTCTCTGACTGTGACTGGCTGGATGTGTCCTCCTCATCCTCTGTCATGGGAGCTGGCTTGGAGCTCGTCTGTCTGGCTGTGTGTTTCCTGGATGGGACCACCTTTTACATTTGTTTTTTGTATCTCTGCTTCTGTCTCCTTGAACCCCAGTCGGACTCGGCAGATGGCCGCTCACACTGAGCCTGGTTCTGCTGGAGGTTTCTTCCTGTTAAAAGGGAGTCTTTCCTCTCCACTGTCACTACAAGCATTCTCAGTGTGAGGGTTTGCCTTCGAGTCAATGAGTCGATCCAATCAACTGGTTTTGCTTAGATAGAAAACTTTTTTCTATGTATATTAGCTAAAAAAACTCAACCATCAACGAAACATGATGATTAACTGAAAAAAATATTTCACAGGTCTTGGTTATCAAGTCTTGTTTGAAGTTGGCTAATTCTACACCTACTTTACGTGATATCTCAGTAAAAACAAACAGACAAACAAAGAAAAAACTATTATATCTCTCCACTGTCGCCACAAGCATGCTTAGTGTGAGGGATTGCTTTCGGCTCAATGCAATCAACTGGTTTTCCTTAGATAGAAAAAATTGAATCAATTTGACTGTATGATCTGGTGAACTGTAAAATGCCTTGAGATGACATGTGTTGTGAATTGGCGCTATATAAATAATCTGAACTGAATAGAATTAATAAATTAAACAAATAAATAAATAGCATTAACACCTCTGTGGCATTCAGGCCAATTGTTCTGATTGGAATTACTCTGAAAATGTAAAGGGGCCAATCACATCAGCATTCCAAAATTATTAATCACAGATCTGCTGATATCTGTAACATGTTCCACCACTGCTCTGGCTGCAACTTTAAGTATCTCACAAACAATAAAACCAATAATTTCACTAGCAAAAATTAAAAAAATCTGGATTTATTCACCAAATAAACCAAACGATACATAAAACTGGGCTCCCCATGCAGAAAAAGCCAGCAGGCAAGTTGAATGGTAAATGGCCTGGACTTATTATTGGCTTTATCCAATAATCCCAATGAGCTTTACACTACATTCAGTTATTCACTCATCCATGCACAAATTAACACATTGATGGTAATAAGCTACATTTTAGCAACAGCTGCCCTGGGGCTACATTAATGAAGCGAGACTACTGTACACATGCACCTGCATTTAGCATCTGCATTTAGCAGATGCATTTATTTATATTTAAGGGCTAAAGCAGGAACAGTTTTACACCATTTCCAGAATGGATCAAACATATTTAGGCTTTAGAGATATTGTCCAAGCATCTTACAGCGATCACTCACAAAAAACTGATTTTGGATTTGGTGTGAATAAATTTGTATAGCTGGACTTTCTGGACTTTGTGAACAAAAGGTTGCACCGAGTTAAAACCCCAATAGCCTTGCAAATTCTCATAATGATTAGGTAAAAAAAGCAATCCAGTTAATTTTGCTACTCAAGAAAGAAACTGATGGAGAAGACCTATTTTTCATATCTAGAGAGTGTCATGGTTTTGGTTATATTGTGCTTTACTTTGTTCTATGATTCCTAGTTTATTGGTTTAATTCCTTTTTTATTTTCTAGATTTGTTAGTTCTCATGTTTTTTTGTTATCCTACGAGTATTCACCTCAGCCTCTCTGCCTCTGCATTTGGCTCCTCCAAACCACAACCAACCTTGACAGAGAGAGAATCTGCACATTGTTCATAAACATCCATCAGATTTGGGACTTTAGCATTAGCTACAAAAGCAATGGAGAAAAAAAAAACATTGTGTGAATGAAAATAAATTCTAAATAAATGTGACCCAGCAGTATTCAAACTCTTGTGGAGGTGATTGATACATTAAGATGGTTTTAATCCAGTGTGAGGAAAACAAACAGCTACATGCTCCCATTTGTTCACCAACCACACTTTGTATATTTGGAGTTTCCTAATAAACATCTTCTGTAGTGCGTATTATCTAAAGCATACAGAAAAGGGGAAAAAAATAAAATAATAAGGCACTTATTATGCTGTTATTAGCACCTTGTCTCTTCAAAGAGTATTTTATGTTTTTGCATTTTCTCTCCTATTCCGTTGCACTTAATTGTGCTCATTCTTTAGTAATGTAAATTCTTTTTTTTTTTTTTTTTTTTTTTTTTTTTTTTAACAATTCATTTTAGTAAAGTTTGTAGTTTGAGTTTTAAGTTTCTTAGACTTTTTTCCGATTGTATATGGGTAAATAACCTTGCGGACATCGTCCAGAGAAAATGGGAAACTGAATCGTTTTTATGTCGACAGCAGTAGGAAAATATATATAAAGAGTATTGTTTATGATCAAGCTTATCTAGCAGTCAATTACAACATCAAGATATTCTATTAAAAGAAAACAGAGCACATTATTTTATTACATATAAATCAAAATGACTTTTTAATTATATTTAAATACAGAAGGTATGAAAACCTACCCGATTTCACCAGTAAAGCTTTGTATGCCGAGCACATTTTGTAAATGCTGTATGTTTACTTTCTAAAATGTTTTTCGTTTTTCAGATCCTGGTTGTTCGCATGTGAACAAACAAAGATAGCAGATGGGCTTTTGTTGAATTTCATCATGCTCAGCTTCCTTTGCCTTCCCAGGTGGTGAGAATCAGTCACAGCCAGATTAAACCTGCCCTGCCTTCCCGGATTATTCTGGGCTTTGATGTTGATATAAAGCAGCGATCCAAAAATCTCAGGTTTTGCAAAGCCTCACATCAGCTTCCTGCACAGGACTTCCAGCTGGTTGAACAATCACTATTCACACTTGCATGTCTGATACAAGCTTTCAGTGCAAAAAGGGAAAAAAAGCAGAACTTCAGTAACAGCAGAGGATAAAGACAAAGCAACTCAATCATGTTCTGTCTTGTTTGTCAAAATACACTTTGATCCTGCATGTACTTCAACACCTAGTTACTGCTCTCACTTTTCCTTTGAGAGGGAAAAAAAAAGCTATTTTGGCTTTTGCGTTTCAGAGTTGAAGACTTATTCAGACATTTTGATAAAGATTATGTGCTTTTGTGTGTTTGAATTCTGAACTCCTTTATGTACGAATTATACACAATGATCTCTTTAGAATAAATAAATAAAAACAATGGATTTCATTTATAAAGTGCTTTACTTTAAAAAAAACAAAACAAATCTCAAGGTGCTACAAAGGAAATCCTGCAAGCTATAGTTAGAGCTTTCAAATGTGCATAAACAATAAAACAGTTGCACAGTATAAAAAAACAGAGCAAATAAAAAAAAAACATGTTTTCAGTTGTTGGTGAAGCTTCCTTTTTTTTTTTTAACTGTTACTGAATCCAGGTCATAGTCATTCTAAAAAATAAACTTAAAAACAATCCACTGGACTTTGTATCCAAGTTTGAAGACAATTCACTTCCCATCCAGGAAGCTTTTTCAATTTAAATGTCAGGAATAGTGTTGATTTTGAGGCTTTATACGTTAGCTCAACAAAGCCTTGTTTTTATTTTATAACGGACGAACTGGTCCACCCCTTTGGAATGTGTGTTGGCCTGCAATCCCCCGTCTAAGTCTCTGAAAGGGTGGTCGTTAAAGGGAATTCAGTTTTTAGCTGTCTTTTTTTTAATAAAGGCATTTTTTGCTTTAAGAGAGAACATAGAATACATGAACTGTATTTGGTTAATGTAAAATTAGGTCTAATTTTTCTCTCTATCTGAATCTGATCTACTGTGATAAGGCAATAAAGCAAAACCCCAGTGAGCCACAGCAGAAGGCCACCTACACTGAGCCCATTTCTGCTGGAGTTTTCCTCCTGCTAAAAGGATGTATTTTTTCTCCCCACTGTCGCTGCCTGTATTAACTGCCAGTGTAACGGATTGCTGCAGAGTCAGTGATTTAATGCGAGATAATATCTACTGTCACACGAGCTCATCTATGCAGAGTGAATCCTGCAAAGTCAATGAATTGATGCAATTAATTCCCTTATATAGAAACCTTGTAATCAGTCTGTATGATTTCACTGAATCGATTCTGTGAGGTAATGACTTGTTGTGAATTTTTCGCTGTACTAATAAACTGAATTTCGTTTAATTTTAATTCAATAAAAACATAATAAACACTGTTTAAATAATAGTTGTATTTAAAGAAAACAAAAACTTTGCTGTGTATTACCAGCAGAGCCAACTAGTCTTATTGAGAAGTGGATAAAACCTGTTGAAACGGTAATTACTGTAGATCTTTTAAAAAATATATGTGTTTTTTAGGCTGTTGTCGTTGTACAACTGGTATAAAGTAAAACAAAAATAAAGTTACAATTTGGTGTCATATTTCTTTATACTATTTTCTGCAATTTTCTATGTAAATTAGCAAAAAAAAAAACAACAAATAACAAAATATTAAAATCTCTCAAATTTAACAGAAAATATTTCACAGGTATTGGTTATCAAGTCTTTTTTAATTGTATCGTCACGTCATTCTTGTAGCTTGAGTCATTTTAACCTTTTACTAATGCTGCGTTCACATCAGACGCAGCAGGCGCGACAGAAGCAGCGAGTTTACATGCAAAGTCAATGGTTGACGCGCGTCAAGGCGCAGCAAAAGGTCCCGCAGCACTTTTGAGCAGCAGGCGCAGCGCGTCTGAGCAGCAGGCACAGCGCATCGCGAGCGTTTAAGCATCGGACGCACGTGACGCGCCACAAACGCGCTGCTGCTCGAGATGGAAAAATTTAACTGTTGCTGCTCGACGCGCCGCAACAACCAATCAGAGAAGCTGATCTGGGAGCTGGCAGAGAGACAGACACAGCGCTGATGATACAGAGCGCTGTGATCACTTCTCTGAAACAGTTTATTGACGCCTAAATTAACTTAAAATGCAGAAATCTGCCGGCAGAATATGTTCGCTTTTATTATTCTGGTTCCTGCAGTTTGGATTATTTACATGAAAAACCCCTACCAGCCGCCGTGGTGAACCGCGATGAGGCGACCCGGCCAGAGGCTGCTGATGAAGGGATTCCTACTGTCGGTGCACTGCTGGTATGTGGGGGTCTGAGCGGCTCCGACAGAAATAACATTGGAAGGCAGGATTGTTATCTGGATGAACTGACTGCACTGATGAAGTTTTCAAGTGTATTTTCTCATTTAAAAACATATTAAAACTACTTTATTCCCACTGATCACAGCAAATATAGCTGCAAGGCAGAGAAAGGATAGTGAAGCTCCGCCCAACGCGCCTCAGACACACTTTTGCACCGCGCAGCCAGAGCAGCAAAGCTGCTTCAGCCACGCGTGAGAACTAACTGGTACAAGCAGTAAAAATGAAGCAGCAGACGGGATTTTGCTGCTTTTGCTGCGTCCGGCGTGAACGTAGCATAATACAACTGCCCGCATACTTTATGGCGGCACTTTGCGGTCAGTATTTTTTTCAGACTACATAGATGACATATCGAGGGTACAGAAAAGTGAAACAGAATCTAATGCATAAGAAATCAATAATATATTTTTTGTACCTTTGCATCCTCTTGCTCCCTAAACATGTTCTTTAAACTTATATTCCTTAAAAGCCTTGTTGCACTGATGCAATGTGACTTTGAAATGTGTTTAAATAGAGAAATACATCTTTTTTTTTTTTACAACAGTGACAAGTGGATATTGCAAACTAAAAACAACAGCCACCAAAAATTACAACCTATATAATAATATATAATGATTTATGTAGAAACTTGTGGGAAATGATGCTTGCATTTTAAAAAAAATGGTTGAAAATTATGGCAATACAAAGATTTCTAAAATAATTTTTCTAACAAAAAATAGTTAGAAAATGAAAGGACCTTAAATGGTTTACCATTATTTTTTATCATCAGTGATTTCAGAAAAGTGTGAGTTTTATTTTCTCTTTCTCTGTTAGATATTTTATGTTTGTTTATGAATTTTGGGGTCATGGGATTAAAAAAGAATATATTAAACTGAAAAATAAGTACAGTTGCTCCTCAGCCAGCAGTGTAAGTGGCTGCATTTAAAATGCCTGATGGATGTTTTATGCTGAACATAAAACGTAACCATCAAATGTGTTGAGTTTTGAGTTCCTTGTCTCTATTCAAATAAAGGACTGTTTAAAATCTAACAGTGAGTAATTATCACCCCATACATCATTAGGTTACAATCAGATGAGCTTACCATCTCTCCGGTTGAGTTTGGCGAATCCCGCTGAGTGGCTGCTGGAAAGATGGGAGGAGCTTCTGAAGGATGAAGGCAGCAGGCTGGACACCAAAGGGCTGTCACACACCTCTATGAAACAATAAGGAAAAAACATTTTTACAACTTCTCTTGTTTTGGTTGTAGTATTCTATTTAGGTTCTAATTCTGTATTCGGAGTTGTGTTTGATGTGGATTTGATTTTCTAGCTGTATTCCGTAGTTCTTCAATACAAACCCAAATCTCCAGCCCCGTCCAAACTTTGATTAAAATATGGACACAAAGTTAATCACCTTAATTACTATAGTCGCTTTATTTTTAGAGTATTTCAAGTGCATGCATAACCAAAATGCTGTACAAAGAATAAATGAAACAGATGTCATCAGAGGCAAATATAACACTATCATAAGTTCAAGGACTCATAAAATAAATCAGAATGAAGCTGGTGAGGCATTCCAGGCACGTCCCACCAGGGGGAGGCTCCGGGGAAGACCCAGGACACGCTGGAGAGACTATGTTTCTCGGCTGGCCTGGGAACGCCTGAGGGGCTAGAAGAAGTGGCTGGGGAGAGGGAAGTCTGGGCCTCCCTTCTTAAGCGGAGGAAGATGGATGGATGGATGGATGGATGGATGGATGGATGGATGGATGGATGGAAACTCACTAAGGGTATAATTACATGTGACCATAATTGTTCATGCCTACAGTAGCAGCCATTCAATGTGACCCTTCTCAGTCAAAAGCCAGCCAAATGGCAGCCCACTTCCCTGCAACTCCCATCAAAATCCCCTCCAACTTCCAGCCACTGGCCTTCGCCTGGGGCTGCATATGTTTTTACTCTGACTCCACCCTTTCAGTGAATTAAAGGGTCTGACCAGGAGCTGATGCTTCTCTTTAGATCTTAATTTCCACAAATAATGACAGAAAGAATATTTTAGTACAAAGATTGGTGTTTAAAAACAATTATAGGGGAGCAGTCAAGGGTCCATCAAGGAAAGTGGGGAAATTTTGAATGGCTACTACTGAAGGTTTGCCATCCAGTGAAGTGGCACCTTGACCTTAATATACCTTGTTTCTTGCTCTGTGCATGACTTGGATTGAATCCTGACTTTCATCCCCAAAAAGCATACTGAAACTTCTTAAAAAGGCAGACCCATTTATATCAACTTGTCTTCTCACAATATAAATAAGCAACCCAAAAGCTGCCTCCATCTAACACCTCCAAGTTAATAGATGTACTCCACCACTGAGACAAGAGCCAATTACTATGATTCATGCAGCAGTCAGATCCTGGCCTACAGTTCTGACAACAAGCCTCTGGCATCGATTTCGGTGTCATCCTTGGCGAACATATCCTCCTTTAACAACGTAGATCTTTATTTGAGTACTTATACCCAGAAATGTTTGATCGATTAATTGTGTGGAAACACAAAGATTTTTGTGTTTTTTCTTTGTTTTTAATCTAATCAAATAAGGTATTTGTAACTCTGGAAAATTGAAAGAAGAAAACAAAAAAAACTAAAAAACTATTTAAATTATAACAACAATTAAACATTTGATCACTGCTGCACTTTATGGAATGGAAATGTTCATTTACTGTCTGAAAAGCTGTACGTCAAAAGGGAAAATCTAATTATGTTTTGTGCCTGAATGGCAGATCTTTCATAACTGAAAAAAAATATATATTTTAAACACATACACATATATATATTTATATATATATATATATATATATATATAAGAGCATATATATATATATATATATATATATATATATATATATATATATATATATATATATATATATATATATATATATATATATATATATATATATATATATATGCTCTTGGATGCATAAAATGTAATATGGAATATGTCTTTTTATTGCACTAAGGTCTCCTTCCTCATGTAGTACCTGATTATACTGCAAGTAGTTTTGTAATTTGCTGTTGCTTTTTAACTATCCATTCATCTTGTACCTTTTGATCAGTGTCGTGGTTGAGTATGTTTTCATTTTGTATAGGATTTTTTCTTAAACTTCATATTTTATTTTCTAGGATTAGAAATATTCATAAATCTTTACTTTTTCCAAAAGTAGTTTGAAAGCTTTGTTCTCTACCGTTGAGTTAGAAAATAATTTTTTTTCTATTTTAATTCGATGTTCTCCAATATAAATACTGGTGATCCTTACAAACTATTTAAAACTTTTAATCTTCACATATATCCTCTCAGATTAAGCTTTTCACACTATCACTGTGTAAAAAAACCATACATGTTATAATCTACAGATTCTTCAGAATAGATTAATTTTTTTTTTTTATTCTTACGACACACACTTGTTACAGTGAGAGTCTGAAGACGGATGGCTCTCGAGCATGGACTTCTATAATCCCGAAGGAGATAATGTGTGATGAGAGCTCAGCCTTGCTGAGGATGCGTTCAAAGAGAGGGCAGAAGAGTTAAAACACTGTGGGTTTTCCTCAGCAGAGCTTTGGCATTTAGGAGCCGGCTGCTCTGATGGAGTGAGCAGTGGAGCACAAAAGGTAGCATCCTTAAAGGTGGCACTAAAAGCTTGCTGGATAAGGGTCAACGTAATAGTTTTTTATTCTTATCCATGCTTTTCTCGGGTGAAATAAAATAAAATGCAATTAAAAAATAAATGCTTAAGCCTCATCTCTCTGTGTTTATTCTAATACACACAACATTTATTAGAATACTCTAATATCTACAATCCATTATAAGTTTCACTTCAGGCGCTACAAACATTTATTTTTTTTTGTTATCTGAATTTAGGAAAGGATTAAGATAAGATGGCATAAGATACTTTTTTGTCCATTAATTGTTAAACGAATTACATTTTTGTGGATTTTTTTCATCCAAATATACAGACAACACAAAGATAGAAGAAAAAAATCAAGGAAGTTAAACAATATGTACTAAAAATGATCAATGAAAAGTCTGCTTTGTTCTTTACCTAATAGGATAAAATCAGTTTTCTAATCTTTAACTCCAAAGAGAATTATGTTCAATTTAATTCAGGCCATTATTGTTTATCATATAGTGCCAATTCAAATATATTTCATATGAAGGCACTTTACAGACACAATTCTATCAAACAGACAGACTTCAGACAGACTGAGTAAAAGTGTTGTTTTTTTTTACCCAGTTGATTTCGTCAGGTCATTGGCTTCGCAGGATTCGCTTATTCTGGATGAGCTTGTAGCGACTGTTGAAAATAACTTGCACTGTGTTTTCTACTCTACAGGATCTCTCAAACCATGCATGCATTCAGCCACAGTGAAGAGGAAAAACTGGAAGAAACCTAGAGCAAAACACTCAGTGTGAGCAACCCTTCTGCTGAGGCAGACTGGGGGTTTAAGAAAACAGAGGCAGACATGCAAAAAAAACATAGAAGAACTGATCCATTAAAACTTTCTCCCATTTGCTATTGAAGGTAATGGAAAACAAGCTCCATAACTGCTTCTTTCTGGGAAAGAAACAGTTAAGCAGAGAAGTTTTGAGAAGTTTTCATGTTAAAATGATGAAAGAGTACATGCGGTAAAAGCTGAGCCCATAGCTATGTCTATGTCTAGAAGTGAACCAGAACCAAACACTGAAGAAAAGAGATACAGAGAAAGCAAAGAGAAGAATGGGGCACTATTAGTTTGACACATTAGCTATGATTACTTGGACAAAATATGATTCAAATGTGATTGGACTAAAAAAAAGAAAAAAAATTGGATTGTACAATCTATATGTAAATGTGTAACGAAGTCTACAAATGTGTAATTTATTCTTATGTCTATGCATTTAGCAGATGTTTTTATCTAAAGTGACTCACAAAGAAGACACAACATAAATATGACAATACGTTCTCTAGAGGAACACCCCTGGTCAGAATCAGTGGTGAAACAGAGAAGTACAGAAACAGTAGAGGGGTGCAGAGCTATGGCTAAGAGTTAGGACAGGAGATGATCTTTGAAGAGGTGGGTCTTTAGGAGTTTAATGGAGATAGAAAGGGACACTGCTGTTCTTTTAGCACTTGGCAGGTCATTCCACCATCTTGGAACAACCCATGAAAACAGTCTGGATTGTCTTAAAAGTGGTGTAGGCATTGTTAGACGACAATCCATTGATAACCAGAGTGACCAAGTTGGGACATAAGCCTTTGCTAGAGAGTTCAAGTAGACGGGAGCCGCACCCTTTGTAGGCTAGCATTAGGGACTTGAATTTAATGCGGGCAGCCAGGGGTAACCAGTGAAGCTCAATGAACAGGGGGGAGGCGTGAGACTTTTTGGGCTAATTAAAGACCAGATACTGCACCGCATTCTGGATCATTTGTAGCGGTCTTATTGTACAGGCTTGGAGACTAGTCAGGAGTGCTTTACCATAGTCAAGGCGGGAGATAACAATAGACTGCAACAGGAGCTGGGTAGCATGTTGGGTTAGGTATGGCCAGATATTTCTTATGTTTAGTAGTGTGAAGCAAAAAGATAGAGAGACAGAGGTAACATGATCTTTAAAGGTCAGCTGGTAACAGTGTCCTGTCTGGCAATGTGGCAATAAGAATAATTGTCTTGATGCCAAAAAGAGCCCAACAGGTTTTACTTTCACAAGTGTAGCAGTATGGCAATTGCCATATTGCTCCACTTGTTTCATGCATATAAATTGCTTTATTATAATTATGCAGGGAGTTTTACAGTTTATATGGACACTGCAATGTAAATAGAACAGAAGAGGAAAAACAGAAGAAGAAAAAGAAAAAAAAGAGAAAATATGAAAGAAAGAGGAGATGGAAAGGAGAAAATGACAAAACATTTTCAGTCTGCTTCATCACCTGTAACGAGATGAAAAAAGAACAGCACAACCGAAAGACATGGTACGAGATATACCATGAAGAAGAAATCCTATAAGAATATTAAGACTGGTATTTTAACATGATTCATTTTTATTCATCAGCTGTTTATTCCACTTTCTTCCGTCTATGTAAATGTTGCTTCAGTGTATATCCCTTTATTACAATATTTGTTTATCTATGCTAATAGAGGAGGATTTAGGGTTGAAGAGGTCTCACTTGAAACAAATTAACCCACTCAAAGTACCCCTTTTATTAGTCGGAGTAAAAAAAGCGTGATTTTGAAAGGCATTAGACTTTTAAATGATAAAAAGAACACCATAGTGCAGAAGCCTTGACACTGTCAGCCTAGATTCATTACTTCCGACATGGCAGGCTTGCTAATACTAGTTTAAGAGGTACTACTCTTTCACGTGCACTGTCCGCTTTTATGTGGTTTCACTAAATTCAAAAGAGCACCTACACAGCCTGTGACAAAGCCTGAGACCCTGAATACCAATGAGTTCCATCCATCACCCCAGAAACAGCAGTGAAGTGAAGGTTTTTACTCTTCAGAACAATGTAACCCCCACCGCAAACCCGAAGTTCAGCACTCCGCTGTTAAAGACGAGCCGACTCACTTAACCATTCAAGGAATGAAGTAGAGAACAGGATAATGAGGCTTCAGCAGAGCTTGTTTTTGCAGCTCAGAGCGAACAGTCATCCTCCAGCACCAAACGTCAAAGTTCATTTTACTAATGCATGCAGCTCTACCTAAAGTTTGGCCCAAAGGGGTTAAATCTCAGTGAATAATACACTTTTCATCCTTATAGTTGAGCTGTAACAAAAATTGAACTAAATCACAACATGGGTTTGTGGAAGAAGGAGAAAAGCCCAATGAGTCTGGCAAATATAAATCTTATTCTGCACACAACACCTTATCGTAAACAAAAAGATAATTCTAATGCCAATTGTTTCACCACATTATTGTCTTTAATAGTTTAGAAAGAGAGAACCATTTAAGTTAACAAAAACTATAAATCCATGCATCCTTTTCCTTACGATGTCTTGACCTTGATTTCCAGAGGTAAAAGGCCCTCTTACCCTCTTCTCCTGTGGGTTGGTCTGCCCTGAGGTCTCCTCCCAGTAGGACCCATGTATGATGCTTACATTTGAAGTCTTAATTAAAAGCTTTGCTTTTTGGCTTAACTCTTTACTAACATACATTCTGGGGAGTGCAGGCCTAGTGAGTTAGGGCAGGGCACTTGTGCTCTGAGAAGTTTGCAAGTACCTGGTTTGATCCCTACAGCCTGCACTCAGGGTTCCTGAGCAAGACCCTTCCCAATGCAGCACTAAAATGATGGTATTGGTATTGGCAAGTACCCACAAATAGGGCACAGATACCATTTTGAGAGCCAAAAGTTTATTCAACTATTGTCACTCATTCCAGGTAGGCAATAAAAAGTTCTACTGGATTCACTTTGTATTAGTCGTTTTCCTGCTTCATAAAGGTAGGCAGCAGCTTGACAAAAGCATGATGGCAAATATTTTACATGCAAGTAGTGTGCAGTTCTTTATATATACACACACATCAATTTCAAGCAGATGGTATCGGTATGGTATCGATATCAGCCGATACTGCACAGCCAGGTATCGGGGCCAAAAAATGGCATCGGTGCAACATTAGTTGTAACATTAGAATAAACTAGTATTAAACCCCAACCCCCAAAACACCAGATGTCATTTAGACCTTGGTTTTTAGGCTAGATCTGGTCGGTCCATCATAGTCTTGATTTAGTCCAGAAATTGGGCTGTTTTTGGTCGGTCTGATTTTGTCCCATTTAAGACCAAAAACAGACGTTCAAAAGACATTGAATTTTCATCATCTTTTCAACTATTTTAAAATGACGACTTTTCACCTTTCACTTTTCAACCTAATGTAGACGTAGTTTGGAAGTAAATCATGTCGCTTTTCAACCAATTTTTGCTGGGTGGGAAGTAGCAGGGATAGTGATATTTTCACCCATTCCAGGTAGGCAATAAACAGATCTACTGGATTGACTTTGTATTTGTTCTGCTTCACAAAGGTAGGCAGCAGCTTGACAAAGCCATGATGACAATTATTTTTCATCTAAGTAGTATGCAGTTCTTTATATATATACACACACACACACATCAATTTCTAAACAGATGGTAACGGTATGGTATCGGCCGATACTGCACAGCCAGGTATCGTATCGGGGCCAAAAAATGGTATCAGCACGACACTACCCTTCAACCCACATTGTTCCCTAAGGGGATGGGTTGAATGCAGAGATACCTTTCTCCAGTGTGAGATCAACAACGTTCAAGTATTTATTCATTATTATTATTTTATTCTGACAAAACACCCACTCTGCTGTGAATAGCTCCCGCACAGGTTGAAGCTCGTGGCCTTAAGATGCCAACCAAACAGCATCATTTCCAGTAAGTGTGAATTGCATCTTAAAATTCTTAAACCAAATACCCTCTTCTCCCTAACTTTACCCAGAGAACCCATCAATAAACATCACACACACGCTCAAGGACGAGAGTAAACCGTGGCAGGGTCCACCCCAGGTAGGGAGCAAACCAGAGCTTGTGCTGAGAATGTAAATGCAGCTCTCACTTTAGATTTACAAGGACCTGATAGCCCTAGCAAAACATTGTTGTCAATTAGAGCTCCAGCAGCAACCAGCTAAATATGCTTCTGGGAAATGTCTAGAGCCTTTTGGAGATCCAAAAAAAGGCATGTTGAATGGGATAACCATGATCCCCTAAGCAATTGAATAAAGGTGAAGATCTAATCCATGCTTTTGTAGGCTGAATTCTGACAATAAGGGCTGCTTCTAAATCTGAGAATAAAAAAAATACTTAAATCCTCTTTTTTATTTACCATCAGGTAAGCTTTTCCAGGGGGGTTGAAAAGTCCAAGCCTTCAGTGATTGAAGCCAATTCTCCAGTGCCTTTTGTTTAAGTTTGGAGGAATCCTGCTGGTGGTTATTTAATTTAAATCCTGTTGATGGTCAGATATTAACAAATAATTTTTTAAAAACTTAATAACCATGTAGTTACTAGTTTTATTTATTTATTTTTTTCTTATTTATTTCACAACAGCAAGAATCCTTAAAGTTTAGATTAATTATTTAAAGAAAACTTCAATACAACCTTATCATTTTTATGGAAATGCAGAAATTGTTTTCAATACAACTTTGATCAATTACTTTTCTTAATGGTTAGGAAAATGCACTTTTGCTTTCACTTTGTTGATAAATTCCAGCTCTCTTTGAGGAAAAAGAACTGAAGTTTCAGAAACTTAAATAAAACACAATGCTTCCCTTCTAATGAATGATATAACAGTCTACCTCTTCTTTTTCATTTGCTTTACACAGTGTTGGATTTATATTCTGGCCTTGATAGATAGAGAAAGCTGATTAAAACTGCTGAATTATTCAACAGGAGTCAATGTCTGTTCCAAGCTGCCTGTGGCCCGACTTGTTAATTGATTAATTGAAATTCAGCAGAGTGTAGTGAGCTAACTAATACCCTGAAGGTAAGGACATGGCAGGAGCGCCCCTATCATAGTCTAATTAGCATAGCTTTGACACACAATTAATAGTACAAGATGAGAGAATCTGATCAGACTTTAGACCAACTGCACCTCCTACAGTGCTGAATACCTAAAGCTGAAAATAACTGGGTCATTTCATTCAGTTTATCTTGTATAGAGCATTGCAATGTCTGTAATTCGAATAAAAAAGGTGAGTAAGAATTAAACAGTTTTAAAGCACTGGAGTGGTTAAAGCAAAGGTTTTTTTTTTCCTGAGTAAAGGCTAGTATATACTCTGCAATTCTGGGTCATTGCATACAAAACACAACAACTGTAGGAAAATTGTGGAAAAAAATGTTTGGTCATGGCTCTAAATCTGTAGTGTAAGTGTGCAGTTCAAGGGCACCATTGTTAGTATCTTGTGAACAGACATAAATATATTCAGAATGACTCTCACAATCTGACAGCTCTACAGCCTATGTCTTCTGACAGCCAATAAAAATGAAGCTGCTGCCTGAAATGAGTCACATAAAGATCCAGTAGAAAAGATGAATAGAAGTCGGTCTATTGCCTGTGTAAATTATCAGTCATCCGGTTCATGGCGGCAAAAAGCAGGCTTACTGTAAATTAGGCAAACGTACTTTAGTCTAAATCTAAGTCTAAAAAGTCTAAGTCTTTTGCTCAGCTTTTAATAGACGTTTTGACAACTATCCAGGAGTCTTTAATAATTCTGTTGGCTCGCACCAGAGCAAAGTCTAATTGGAGCGCTGATGTATTTAAAGTCATAGGGAAATGGCTGTTTCAACCGTTGCATTTCCAAATTCTCCTGAGTGGTGCACGACTTTACATGAGTGAATAAAGTGAATGTGATTGGTCGATTATCAAGAGGGCAGGATTGTTGTGGCGGAAGGTTCACAAGCAAGTTTGGTTGTGGCCGATTTGTCGGAAGCATCTTGCTAACCAGTTAGCAACTTAGTGCTAGTAGGTTCCCAATGGGAAATTCCATTGGGACCACGTAGCACTAAATTGGTGACTTAGAAACGACACTATCAAGGACCGCTATGGACAGAGGAAACATGCAAGAGGAGGAGAGTTTTGTGTCGGAGGTCGTGGATGAGTCTCCTCCGTCATGCATTTTTTATTCAGGGGGGAAAGTGGGGACGAAGATGTTGTGGAAGAGGACGCCAGGGCAGCAGAAGCTTGGTTTGGTGTAGAAGGCTTCCAGCCATACATGTTTGAGCCCTCGCCTCGCAATGCTGCCAGTTCTGTTAGCTCTACGCCTGCTGAAGACACAGACGTCCATCCCCCATGAACACTGGGATGTTAACTCAATGGGAAAGGATTGATTTCTTATTTCAACCATTGCGTATATTAGCTGCGACATACGAATCAAGATGCTATGACCAAAAAAATTTAATTGACAGATGACCGTTGATATATGATTGGCCGAATTTAGGTGTACAGGATGACGTATAACTAACTGGCCTGCATAAGATAACGAAAAAACCAACAAACAAAGATTTTAAAGCAGGATTTTTTTAATAGAAATGTTCTAAATTTTGGGACAATATCATCTGATGACGAGTACATTTATATACATATTTAAGCCAGAATAATTTGACATTTAAATATGACTTCCCTATAACTTTAAGCAGCATGGAGGCCCATCCTCCTGCACACATCCAAGTCAGATCCAAATAAAATAGCCAAACCTTGTTTTTTTGGATTATTGGGGCCTTTTGTTGTTCATGGGCTTTTTTGAATCATAATGTTAGTTCTTATGTAATCTCTTTGGGATGAGTCCCCTGACTGAGATGTAAATGCTTGGAAGCTGAAACCGCAATCCTCCCCCCGGTCTGTTCATTGATGGCCTTTCTCTCCTCACAAAGATGGCTTCATTCACCCCCCATCAAACCATCTGTTCTTTCTGTCCAAAGTCTGAACACTTTGGTCTTCAAAGGTGTGTATTTGTTCTTGAGGTGCAATTTTACAGCTGAATCTTGCCCAGAGATACTGGCTCTCCTATGCAGTGAAGTTGCTCTGTTCCTAGGATGTTAGATGATTTCCAGGAAAGATTGTGTTAAACAGTTTATGAATATGAAAGAAAAATATTATTGTCCTGATTTTCAATGAGTCTAAATAAGGAGCAAAAAAATGTGGGCCACAAAAAAAAGAAAGAAAACTTTTACATGTGATGCAGCAGGTGCTCTACCATGACGAGGCATGCAAACAAGTTCACTCGCCAAACTTAAATAATTAAATACTTGTGCTGCTGGGCATTTGAGAGTGGCCTTAATAGAACCTTTCATCACAGGACTGTCATTATTGAACCTATTTGACTGTAGTTTTGTTTTGGATGGAGTGAGACTAAAGAAAATAGCATGCTGCTGAACAGATAATTTTGTTCATTTATATTACCTACAGCAGGCTGGAAATGTGTAATTTAGTAGCCTTATGTATTGGCTAAATTGTTCCTAAAAATGCAAGTTGTTACAACAAATCTTCAAGCCAAAACTTACATCCCAAGACAAGACTGCATCTTAATTCTCTTTTCCTGTTCGTCACACTGGTTTAGATATCTTTGGCTCTGTGCATTTTGTTCTGTACCTGAACAGCCATATGTGTTTAGCTTTACCACAACTCTGGACTGGTTGGGTACACATGATTACCAAACAAAACGCTGAACTATAGATGCCTGAAATGTATTCATGCGTTGTTATAACTCCAGCTATTTCAATCAATGCATTGCCATGGTTCCAATTTAAACTTCACCCTTTAAGGCCTTTTTTTCTCATGGTCTATTTAAACCAAATGCGATTCCAATATATTTTCCCTCTAATTTGCCTACTGTCTGCTGCTTGACACTGTGTGCTACAAGGCTTAACCAGTGTCGGTAGTCATGGCACTGCATTTTAGTAACAGAGAATTCTAACTTCTTAATTTTTTAAATATTGATAATGCAGTTACTAAACTTGCAATTGAACATGGCACTTTGCTTTAACTCGACGAATCAAAGCGGTTCTCCATAAATGCATCTCTGTTGTGGGGAGAGAGCAGTTTCAGCACAGAGACAGAGCAGCTGAGATAAAGGCATGCAATTGGCTGAGAGGTTGTACAGTGGGTGGGTGTTCAGCATAAAATGGTAGGCCACGTGAGAGACATGAGACAAAGGAAGATCTGCAGAGCCAATGGTATTTTCTAAACTGGAAGAACTCTTTTAATTTAACCAAGTCGTTTAAAAGCAGCTTAATCTAACCAATATTTCTACATTGTCTCACCGTTAACAGCACTGACCTACAGTTAGATTCCTTAGTCAATCAACACATTGCTCTTTAATTCGTCAGTGCTATAGTAAATTTATTTGCATGGTACAGGCTACTGTTATTTTATTTATTCAATTAATTATTTTACCTGAAAATAATCCTCCTGTGAAGTACAAAACTAAACTCCTGTTTAATTTTATCCCAAAGTGTAGAACACCTTGGTTTTATTACTTTAAAAACATTTTTTTGGCATTTCTGTTATTTTTAGCCAAGCAAAGATTTTTAATATACATAAATATAAGGTTCTTAAATATGATATTTGGTTTATTTTTCTTTTAGTATAAACAATTAACTCGCATCATCAAATAAAAGGAACTTCTACCTGCTGCTTGCTGGTTTTACCTCAACATGGCAGACATGGATCCTACCAAGCGAGCCACTTTGCTTTATTTACTATGGAAATCATAACCACGGCAACAGCATCCCTGGGTCCATCAGATCCTTCAGAGATGCTCCCAGTCTCATGAGTGCAGGGACAATGGCTGAATCATGGTTGCCTTCCTAGGTAATCTATCTAACCTGGACTTAAAATAATAATTATCCCACTTGGAGGAGATAAGTTAAAGAGGCGCTCTGGAGCTCAAACAGAAGCTGCAGGAAAGGAGACCAGAAGACCAGACAGACAGAGCAGCAGTGGCAGGGAGAGCTGTCGGAGGCCGGGACCAGCTGTGGAGCTAAGGGAATAGAATGAATGATTAATGAATTAACAGTCCTTCTAAGACTACTAATTAAAACAGCTTTTTTTCCTTTTTTTTTCTAAGTATCTTGAAGGCATTCCCTTACTTTACCCAAATTTATCCATCTTGTATTACGACTTAAAAAAGATCAATTATTTCTCCCTACATCACAACAACATCTAGTCCCTGAAATGTTGTCGACACACAAATTGACAGAAAAGTTACGATTTTTGAACTTGCTTTGCACCCATTGTGAATTTTGCGCTTTGCATTGCTCGCCCCTCTGCATAGGGATAACCTGATAATCACTCAGTCCAGTCACATCATTGGCTTTTGGTGTGAAAATATCAGTTGTAATTGCCCCAGTTTGAGGCCTACTGAGGCTAGTGGCAGATGGAGCACATACCACTTCTTTTAAAAAAACCACCTCACAGAAACTGGATTGATCTAAAGAAAAATGTAAAAGAGGCATGTTATAACCCCTAGACAAACTTAGAGTATATGAGAATATGTAGACAGTGTTATAGAAATACCATTAAGAAATAATGCAGTTAGAATCTTATGAGTAATCAAGCATTGATTATCCACAGAAAAGGGACTTGTAGATGCTTACATAAAATTTCTCTTTGCTTTGTTCACAACTGTACAGCTTGCTAGATTAAAATGTTTTATTTAAAAAGAAAAAAAAGTGCATCTGCAGCACAACACATTTATAATGCTCATTAAAAATAATTAGGTTTACCTGAACTTCCCCATGTTGTTATACGTATATGTAAATCACAGACCTCTGGCACCTACAATGGAGAGCTTCAACTTTTGTGGTGATAGTATTGATCTACAAGTTACTGCTTCTTAGAAAGTGTTACTTTTGACTTCCTTTATGATAATGGAAAATTAGCTAGAAACATCATAACCAGAGTTTAACCTCGAGATCTGGTTATAAGTAATTTATTTAGTATACATTGTGTTTTCTGTGTTTTGTTTAGGTGCCCAAATACAGGGATGATGTTAAATTCTTAGTCCACTCCAACTTTAAGATTTTACTGTATGCATTGCTGTAGGAAATTGATCTAACACCAGAGGACCAGAGTAAAACTTTATCAGGGCTTAGGATTTATACTGAAGAGCTACTGTAAGAGCTACATGTCATGCAACAAAGGAGACATGCAACAAAAGATTCAGACAAGAAGGCAAACAAACTAAATGGGTTCTAACTGCTAGAGAGGTGATGGGATGACATAAGAAGAGGGCACGGCTGTTCAGTGGCATACTGAAGAGCTGAGAGAAAAGGACTTATTTTCACAGAAGGATCTAACATGACCCAAGTGGATCTGATGAAAACATAGTCTAACTCTAAAAAAGAAATCTAAAGTAATACACCCAGAGTAGGTATTGTGAGTGAGCTAAAAAACTAAGAGTAAACAATGAATGGACTGATATCAACAAAATAAAATCAAGTAAGCCAAAACATTTCAAACACAATTAAGTCACAACAAACCCGTTCACATAGAAAAAAAAAAAAAAGTTTCAACTGCAGTTTCAGTTCCTAGACTATCGCACTATTACAATTGTCAGCTCTTCAAAAATGCATTTTTAAGGGAAAACTGCTTTCCACATCAACTGCTGTAGTCTTTATGCAATAAATGTGATTCATATGCTCACTTCTTTTTTTTCACATGGTCACTTCAATTCAGTTAATTTATATAGCGCCAATTCACAACACATATCATCTCAAGGCACTATACACAACCAGGTTATACATTCAGACTGGTTCAAAGTTTTCTATCTAAGGAAAACCAGCTGATTGCATTGACTTGTTGAGTCAAAGGCAATCCCTCGCACTAAGCATGCTTGTAGCGAAAGTGGAGAGGAAAAACTCCCTTTTAACAGGAAGAAACCTCCAGCAGAACCAGGCTCAGTGTGAGCGGCCATCTGCAGAGGCTGACTGGGTTCAAGGAGACAGAAGCAGAGATACAAAAAGAAGAAAAGATACAAAAGGCAACTGTAAACCAGCTCCACAGGCGGCCCAATCCAGGAAACACACAGCCAGGCAGACGAGCTCCATCTCAGAGGGTAAAGAGAGTACATACAGTTAGTCACCGTAAGAGAAACAGGACTACACTGAATGTTCAGTTGCATTCATCACAAAAGCTCATATAATACTACTGAAGCATATAGCAAAGGAAGTGTCAAACTGCAAACAGAAAGAGTCAGTCTCTCTTCTGTGAGAAAAAAAGATAATAATTTATAAACAGTGAATCTGAAAGTGGTTTATGCATCTAAAAAAACTAAATTTGGAGGAATAAAATTGTCAGGAACCCAGTTTTTGTGGGTTGTTTCTGTGTTTCCTTTTTTTCCTCCACCAGGTGGTGCCCTGTCCTCATTGGGCCTCCCTGCACACCTGCAGCTCGTTGCCTCATTACCTGTGGAGTGTAATGAGGCAATGAGTAACTGTTCTTATCATCTTCTTGACAACAGATCATAGATTTTCTCTGAAGTTCAAGTCAGCGGGGTTTGATGCCTAAAATGCCTCTTTACACAGTTTGTCAGCAAATGAAAATATCAATTGCTTGTCCTGGTGGCTGCATTGAATGTGTGCTTGAGGAAAGACAGTGGACCCCCAGCAGCAGGCGACATGGTACCCAAACCATCACCGACTGTGGAAACTTAACACTGGACTTCAAGCATCATGGATTCTGTGCATCCTTCCTCTCTTCCTTCAGACACTGGGACCTTTATTTTCTATTGAAACTGAAACTGAACCATTGAGCAACAGTCCATTTCCTTTTCTCTCAAGCCCAGGTATGATGCCTCTAAAGTTGTCTTTGGTTAAGAGTGCAGCATTTCAATCCCATGCTTTGATTGGTGGCTTTTGGTGACTCCAGCCTCAGTTCAATTCCCAATAAAACAGTACTCCGTAATGCTCGTAATTTAATATCTTACCAGCAGATGAGCAGAGCCCAACATATATACCAATATCAGTATTTGAGAATTGATATTCATTCTGTTGTGGAAATTTCTGTTAAATTTTTTCTTACTATATTTAGATTTTTATATAATTTTCTTTATTTAATATTTCCCACTCAACTTTTATTCCAGCGTTTTGATTGTCATTGCACTGTCAGAAGTACAGCACAAATGGAAGAAAATGCTTCCCTAAAGCCATATCAACAATTTGATGTTTCAGTGAGTGAGTGCTTGTTGCTCTGATGCGTCTTTGCTCAGCAGCTTCGCTTGTTGTAAACCAACCAATCAGCGCAGAGCTCATCTAAACATTCATCAGCATACCATAAAAGGAGGAAAACCTGTCATAGGGCTGGGCGATATAGAAAAAAAGCTTATCGATTAAAAAAAAAATGCATATTGATCGATATCGATAATTATTGAAAAGATTTGAAACCATATTTTATGTGCAGCTCTGCCTGGACTTTTTATAATATTGCTAAATGATTTAATTTTAATAAAAAACACAAACACAGACTTCAAATTAAATCTTTATTTAACCAACTTTTTTAACCATAACAGAATTGTTTTAAAGAAAAATAACTTAAGAGACCTGAGTTATGTTATTAAATACTGACAAAGAATAAACCAAAGTGAGCACAAAAGTGACCAAAATAAATATAACAAATAAATAAATGCCCCCCCACCGCCGCCGCCGCCCCCGTTTCCTGCTTTTACCTGAGTTATTACTTTGAAGTTTCTGGCCCCTCAGCATTTTTATCTCAATTTTTAGAACTACGTGGGAAACTGCCCAGAACTGAAAATATATATATATTTTCCGAAGATTCCTCGGAGGAGAGCCGCGTCGGGGCCTACAAAGCTCCTACTCCTGCGGCTGTGAGCGACTGAGATGATAAAAAAAAAAAAAAGTTGGTTTCGTTATCAGACTGGTTTTCACTGGTTCCTGACACATTTTCCAGATGACTGTGGTTTGTTTTTGGTCCAACTTGCCATGACCGAAATACTGCCAGACTGCCGAACTACAAAAACCTTTCTTTGAAACAATTTCCTCCGCCTCTCCTTGCTGCGACATCTTCATGTGCTCTGTGTTGTGGTTTGAGAGGGCGGCGCTTTGTGACGACGTGCCTGGGTCCGCGATTGTGATTGGTTGGGAGGAAGCAGTGACTAGCATAAACCTACATGCTAGGCTACAATGAGAAGGAAGGAAAACTGCGTTTCTTTTTTATCGAACTTTTATCGACCCTCTTTTTTTCTATTGCGCCACACGTCTATCGATCGATATATATCGTTATTGAATTATCGCCCAGCCCTAACCTGTCATTTCATTCTAGGGCTTTAAACCAGGCTTGCATTAGGGCTCATAGAACAGCAGATATGCCATTTTCAGCCCAACCAATGTTACACACCCTATTCAGAGACCTTAAGGACCAGCACCAAATACCCTATAGAATCATTCTATGACCCCTTTGAAGTTTACTGAAATAAACAATCAGCAATGAGCTTTGGGCATCAATTTAAATGGAGTTAGAACATACACCCATGAGGTAGCACTTTATTACCAGGTGTGGAGTTTGAACTCATGAGGACATCTATCCATTGGATATTAAGTACAACCCCTAAATCACAGGACCATCATGGTACCTTTTAAAGTTGTAGGGAAGTCATATTTAAATGTCAAATCATTCTGGCTTAAACATGTACTCTTTATTAGACTATATCGTCCCAACATTTTGATTTTGAAAATCCTGTCCTAAAATCATTTTTTCCCCGTTATTTTATGCAGGCCAGTTAGTTATTCAGCAGGCGTAGAGCTAACAGAACAGGCAGCGTTGCGAGGCAAGGGCTCAAACATGTACGGCTGTAAGCCTTCTACACCAAACCAAGCTTCTGCCGCCCTGGCGTCCTCTTCCACAACATCTTCATCCCCGCTTTCCTCCTCTAAATAAAAAATGAATGATGGAAGAGACTCATCCACGACCTCTGACACTAAACTCTCCTCCTCTTGCATGTTTCCTTTGTCCATAGCGTTCCTTGACAGTGTCGTTTCTAAGTCACCAATTTAGTGCTACTTGGTCCCAATGGAATTTCCCATTTGGAACCTACTAGCACTAAGTTGCTAACTGGTTAGCAAGATGCTTCCGAGACACCCGCCACAACCAATATGCTTGCGAACCTTCTGCCACAACAATCCCGCCCCCTTAAAAAACGACCAATCAAATTCACTTTATTCACTCTTGTAAAGTCGAGCACCACTCGGGAGAATTCGGAAATGCAACGGTTGGAACAGCCGCTTCCCGACGACTTTAAACAGACATTTTCTCCTCTATCAACACAGATGCAAATACTCCACAGTAAAAATGTTCGAGGCTCGCCTGGTCCAAGGCTAAGTTACGCTTTTCTGCTGTAAAGTTTCGCTTTCCTGTTTCTAAATCTGTTTGTTTAATAAAGATTGTCAGTTTTACACCACAGAATTTATGACCTCAACTTCTCTTTAAATATCAATTTCTTTGTCACTGCCTCTGTATTTTTTAAATGTTTTTTGATTCTGAAGGTTTTAATCCTATTTATTCAACCTTTCTATGCTCTCCTTTAATTTTACCATCTGGAACTTGATAAAAAATGTTTTGTGTGTAAATGTCAATGAAGGACAGGTACATTTAATAATGTTAAGGTAGCTGAAATAATACAAATGAAAGACTAAACAGAAGGGTGGTTTTCCCTATGTTTGAGGGAAAATGACAGAAGAAAAAAATATTCAAGTTATTTTTATGTTGCAGAAGATTTAAATTTAATTACCAGCACAGGACTTGAAGTAGAAGTACTAGAAGTAACCTCAATGTCAAACAGGATTAGAGTCATTTTTGAATCATTCATGGAGGCGTTTTGTGCAGTCTTGCAAAAGTGAAAGCTGGACATTAAAACACACGCAGCCTTGGCCAGCGAGGAGTGAAATTATGGAGACAGAAATATAACAGCAGAAAACAGATGGGGGGGAGAACCCCTGCCTCAAACCATCTTCTCATTGCTCTAAATCAAGTTGCTTTTATCCCCATTCACCCATCTTCCAACAGCCTTAGACTCTCCATACCCTCTCATCCATCCTCCCTTCCTCTGGCTGCTGCCATTCATCTCCTCTGCTTTTCCTCTGTCTTTTCACTCACTTAAGTGGTGTAAAACAAAGCACTCAGAGACAAGATGTTGGCCCAAACAAACTGAAATGTCACTGCAGCAGTGAGAATTATTCAAGGAATAGTACTTCAGGTTGTGTGAGGACTCTGACCCTTTAAATACACCTTTTTTTTAGTGCCACGCTTCCCTTAGCTCCCTCTTATACCGTGTGTGTGGTGCATGGTTTTCCATGTTTAAATTCAGCCTTACCTCTCCACCTTTAATGGCTTCTGACTCAGCTCTGCCGTCCCTTCTAACACAAACTGAACGGCCGGGTTTCTTCTCATCAACACATGCTGCAGAGCATTACAGCAGCAGGCTGCAGAGCTGTGGACACAGTTCTGACCTCATAAAAAATACACCGCTGTGACAGCATTAAGCTGTGACCAGCATCTATTTTGGTAATGAGGGCACATTACAGCCTGAACTGTGAAGCGTGAACTAATGCTGATGCACTCATGTTGGAATACTGAAATATTGCTCAGGTACAAGTACAATGAGTGGCCAACTTTCTGACATTAAAGGTGAAACTTTGTATTCTAATTTGGAAAAGACATATGGAAATGTGATGGTAAGATTTCCTAAAGCTGTGTGTTGGTGACCCAAGCTAATCCGTAGGGCAACTTAATAAAGTCATTCCTTCTTAAGTTTAATTGGACTGTAGTGAACTGTAAAGGAATTCTTCTGAATTTAACATAACTTACAAATCAAACTTAAAACCAAAATGCGAAACACTTCAACAGTTTCAGCACTAATTTGTATTAAAATATTTTTTGTGCAGACAGTGACAAGAAGGTTAAATCAGTGGTGTCTCTAGTGATTGATGCAGGGGGACATTATTTTTTTAAGGTAACATTTTCATTTTCAGATTATAAGCACCCTAAAAAAAATGTTTGGTGCAAAAAAAAGGTATATTTTTTCCCCCTTTCATTTTGATTCCATAATGAATATTAGAAAAGCCCTCAGAGAGTACAGACCTCCGCCAAGCAGCAAACTTTGTCCATTATGAGACTTACACCTATAGCTAAAACTCACACATAATCTGGATCATTACCAAATGTTCTGCTCTCACCTTCTTCATTCACTCTACTTTCTTTGGTGAGAGGCTAGACTCCTTTAGACTCAAGGTTATGTCGACAAATGCTTCGGTTTGTGAGAAATTGTCTATTTTGTCAGTGAGAATCTCTCTGTGATTCCGAAGTAGTTAGTAAAATCCTTTGTGACCACAATGGGCAGAAATATTGGCAAAGCTGTTTATTTTTCCTCCATTGCAAGTTGTTAATAAAATGCTGGCTGGAATGAGAAACACAGGTTCTCAAATTCTTGTTAAATAAGATTCAGACATTCGTTTTTCAGTCAACACTGGCAATAGTCACTGCTGCCACTCTCTGGATAGGGGGGGAACTGCTTGTTCTGCCAAATAATGTTAAAGAATCCTTTCAAAAATTCCTCTATCCAGGTTATGATGTAGATCATCAGAAAATTAAATGGATTCATCCTTCAACTGAGGTGCATCTTTGGTAAAAAAAAAAATAATAAAATAATTCAAATCCTTTCATAGCTTCTCAAGTTATCCTGTACACAGACAGACAAACACACAAACTCATGTAAAAACATAATCTTCTTGGCGGCGGTAATGGCTAGACAACACTGAGCAATGTTTACTCAATAGTCCCATAGGACACATCCATTCATTACCATTTACTACCTGCAAGAATTGCTTCTGAAGAAACGGTGACCTGTATCCTGTTACAGAAAATTGACTAAAATAGGCTAATAATGCTTTCTTTGAAGGCAAATGTATAAGATTGTTTGTATCTACAAGATTTTACAGGTTCCTTTTATACAAAAAAGGTTTTGTTTGAGCAGTTTAGTATAACTGAGCAGTTCAAATACAAAGTAAAAAAACAACAACAATAAAATGTATATATTGTGTGAATTATTAGTAAAAACAAATTTAATTGTTGTTGTAAGTTCACCTTAAACTTGATATTTTCTGCCTGTACGGAAAAAGAATTTGGAAGATTGACAAGAAAGACATTTTTAAATATTCCTCAAGAGTTTAGATGATTTTGTTAATGCAGGCATCAGAAAAATTGGTTTAGTTCCTCTTCTTTAACAGGAAAGAAGCAGTCAACTTCTTTAATAAAGACCATAGGTACCAATTAATTGATTTATTATTTATTTTTACTATGTAACCTATTTCAGTTTAAAAAAAACAATTGTTTGGAAAACAAAGGTATAAAGAGGTCGTCAATTTATAAAGCAATAAATTTTTTACATTCCATTTCACTCCGAGTTAGCACTCTGTATCTGTTCTTGTGTAATTGATTTTAAAAAAAGAGTTCTGCTTGCAGCTTTATAAAAGAGATTTCAATGCATTTTCTGTTGCGTTAAAGCTCTTAAAACCCACCGGGTGGACTTTAAGGGGTAATAACTCAGAATGCATAAAATTCCACTGGTAAAATTTTTACCAGCAGGTGGAGCCATTGCACGCAGCTCCAAGCTGACACCAAAAGTTCCAAACCCCACAGCTCTGGAACTGTTATAGCTAGAGGTCTGAAATGTTCTGCATTTGTGGTTGACATGATGTTAACAAATATAATGCAATAAAACCTGCCTTTTCTCAAGAATGTATTTTCTACTGCTGTTCAAAAAAGACCTATAATTTCAGAGAATTAAGAAAAAACAACTTTGAGTCATGTTTGAACTGATGCAGGTTGATCTGCGTTCTAATCACCCAATTTTTATTTATATATTAGGAAACAAGAGAGTGTTAGCTTTCAAAGAAGGTATTCCACATGTAATTTGGTCTTACAGTTCCTAAGTTATTTATTTTCCATTTGGGTATGCAAAGTAGGCGAGGATTACCCAAAATGAGGTGGATGGTAAGAGGTTAACTCAGAATTTAAAGGGAAATAACTTTTAAAAATGTACTCAGCCTTTCATTCTTCATTAGATCAATTAACAGCAGAAAAAATGGGAATTTTTTTAGCAGAGAGTACATAGGGCTTTGGAATAACGCCTAATACCATATATTATATACATCATGCAACGCTATGTAACGCTACAATAATTCTAAGATTGATGGCAGTAAACAAGGTTCCTGGGGGTTTTACCTCACACAACTAAAGGTTGATCACATCTAGAAAAAAAAATGTGTTTAAAGCGTGTTCAATTTTTGTATGCTTATGAGAAATAAACCATTAACTTTAGAGTTAAGAAATGTAGCCTGCATAGGGCTGTCAGCCACCAGTCATTAAAGGGTACTTCCAAAGCCTCTGCACCAATGACTTTAACAGCATGCCACATAACCAATTCAACCATTACTTTTATCTTTAAATGATTTGTGAGTTCCTGGGAGCTATTTCTAAAAGGACTAAAAGGGTCAGGAGCAGGTCTGGATAAGTCACAATCCTCTTCCTGAGTGACAAGTATATAAAAGGGACTGCTAATCATAAAAAGACAAGCAAGACAAGCTACACAAAAAAAAGAATTAAATAACCCTTAAATTGTATTCTCAACAGTTCAAAGGACAAAAACACCCATAAATTACTACTTAGAAGCTGTTACTAACACCATATTTAATGATTAGCTCTTTATGAACATGACAACTTATTCAACAGTTATTGTGTGATGAAATATTGCAGCCCTGTAGGGCATTTACCTTTATGCTTTACTGTTAATTGCATACCCATTTGCTACAAATTTCCCCTTGCACGTCTCATTAATTGTAGATTACCTTGCTGTTTGTGAGTTGAAGTAATCAGTAATGCATCAGCAGTTCATAAATAAAACTGACAACAGCAGTATTTAAACGGGAACATACACTGACCTTAATACAATAATGAGTACTATCAAGAAATACTCTGTTGTGGCCTAAATATGTGACTGCCCTGATAAATGGGTATCCTTTTCTTGAACATAGAAAAAGAACATATTTTATGTCACATTATCAGAAAACAGATCTTTCTTTTCCGTGTTTTTTTTAATGGCAAATATCTGCCAGGTGAAACTTGTTAAAACTAGCATTGGGCATTCATGACTGTCTAATATTATTCAGAAATAAAACAAGGAGCACCTACAATAAGAAATCCAAATGATCTAAACAAAGTGTAAAAAATGATACCCTTAGGGACAGATTCGTTTTATTGATTTGGAAGTTAGAATATGCTTTGCTGTGTAAACGTTGGCCCAAACACATGAATCAACTGTGCTCCATTCCATGTTCCTCATTAACATCTGTTTGTGATTCCTAACCTCCTCTTAAGACGGTTGGTTTCTCGCAACTTTGGCATCATGAGACCCATTCATGTTGCCCAATGTCTTCATGGATTTCCATAACCGATACTAAAAAAGAAAAATGGAAGGAACTTATCTTGAGCCAATATCCCCTTCGCTCATCTTGATTCCCCTCTATGTTGCTCGCTTGTAAATCACAATCATGAAGAGGTGCTAGGCACATTTTGCTGTATATTTGCACCAAAAGTTTCCACTGGAAGCCTATAAATACCATTAAGAGCTGAAAGAAGCTGTTGAATTTTTGTTCACTAGATCAATCTTGAATTATATTATATTATAGGCCCATAACAAATGCCTCCATGGACTAAATAACAAATATTTTGCCTCTGGTAAGATTACAAACAGCTGTGATTAATTCACCATTAGCCTTAAGCATCTTGCTTTTTTTATATGCACAACTAAAGCAGCTTGCCACTTTAAAGTAATGAAGAATAATATTTTCCTAAAGGTAAAAAGGGGGTTTTCTTGTTGATCTGTACAACACCTGAATAAATCTTTGGATCTATACAGAACCTGTGCATTTTTTTTTTTTTTTTTTTTTTACGGCACTAGAGGCTCTTTTACGGCACTAGAGGGGGTATGAGAGAGGGGGAGAGACATGCAACAAAGAAACACAGCTCGGATTTGAACCCGGGTCGGCCGCACCAAGGACTAAGGCCTCTGTACATGGGTCGTGTGTGCTGACCACCAAAGCGTGCCAAAAACCTGTAAATCTATACTTTTTATAAGATCCTTCCTTCCAGCAGCTGTAAGACTCTATAACCATCACTGTTCCCAACAACCTAAATAAGCTGTTACATTCATGCTGATTTTGCACAGTTTCTATCTCAGTCAGTTAAATAACATGCTGCTGTCATTTTGCACATCTCTGCTGTTGCTGCTATTTTCAAATTTCCATTAATGTAAAAATGTCCATAGCTGTATTTTCGTATTCTCTAGGTGCGCTGTTTTATATTGCTTAAACACTTAACATTACAGTATATAATTGTTTATCTTTTAACTCTTCGCTATTATGTTATTCTTTGACATTTTTCAAAGATGCATATTTGTGTGACCATTTTTTTAATAATCTTTTTGCTGCTGTAAATACCAGAATTTCCCCATTGTGGGAAAATTAAGGGATTTTCTATTCTATAAAAAGGCTTTTCTGCTACTGTTTATTCCAGGTTAACTGGAAAAAACATTAGCAGAAGTATTAGCACTTGAATACTTGTGAAGCTTTTGCTTAAGCTCTTGTTAAATTTAGTAACAATTTTCTTTGTAATATGTGGATTTTTTTTTCCACAATCTGGGCTTTAGTTACCTGCCAATATCTATGTGTTTTATGAAAAGATTACAAGCTATATCCTTTTGATGGCATCGACTTAGAACAATTTCCAAACTGCCAGAAATGTATTAGAAAAATTTTATAGGATCATAATGAACTGTTAAAATAAAGTAAGAGTGTGAAACCTATTGCCGACATATTTTGTCATATCAGGTGGAGATACATATGTCTCCCATTTCCTCTTTGATAACCAATCTGCTAATCTAACAAGATGGAAAAAGATAGAATATAAACAAAGATAAACAATTGCAAATGGAGTCCATATCACTCTTGAGTCCTACCTTATGCTAAAGACACAGCCCTGCTGGACCTTCAAAATAAGACACTAGGGACAATATAAAAGCCTTAATAATCGACCTGCAAGTTATTGCAACATAGAGCTCTTTATCATGTCGCCAGTCACCACCAGGTGTCGCCACGTCAATTCCCACTAGATGTGGCAAAGCTATTCACCACCAGGTACTGTGATGCCAATCCCCACCATGTGTGGCGACACCTTTTTGCCACCAGGTGTGGAGACGCAATTCGCCAGCATGCGTGAACATAAACACTAAACAAAAATTTTAATGCAACACTTTTGGTTTTGCTCCCATTTTTTATGAGATAATTTCAAAGATCTAAAACTTTAATTGTGGGCAGTCTAATGCACACTTGTGCTCTAATCATGGCGTCTATTCAGCATCTTAATATTGCAAAATGACATTTAAGGGAAATAGTAATATTGCTTATGTGGAAAAAGTTTTTGATCTTTGAGTTCATCTCATGAAAAATGGGAGCAAAACCAAATGTGTCGCGTTTATATTTTATGTGTATGTTTTTTTAAAAATAATTATATTTAGAAGTACTTTACCACATCTTAAACAGGGGTACCAATACTTGTGGAGGACACTGTATATAAACCCACATGCTTAAATTTAAACAACAATGCAATTTATTTTTTTTATTATTATTATTTTTTTGGATGGACAGGACGGGGGGGGGTGGTGGAGTCGGCTCCGTGCCCGGCTGGCTGGTGGGTCCTGCTGCCGGTCCCCTGCCCCCGGGCTATGGTGGTGAAACTGGTGGGGCCCCCTTCTCTGGGGGGGCTCTCGGGGAACGGGGGTGCCTATTGGAGTCAGCGGGGGAGCTGGCTCCCTGGGAGTGCAGCAGGCACCCCAGTCCTTTGCTCCCCATCCCCGAAATCCTCCCTCTGCCTGCTCCATCACTCGGCCACACATGTAGGTTTTTGGGGAGGGGGTCGTTACTGGAGGGCCACACCTTCTGATGACGTCCCCCACCCCAATTTTATTTTGCATTTTAGACACTTCCATCTACATCATTTTCACAACACACATCTATGTAGGGCATTTTCGGGGGGTGGGGGTCAGGGCCACCGGGGGGGGGCTTCTTTTATGGGCCTCACCACGGTCGGCCTCCTCCATCCCCTCTCGCATCTAGACATTGAGGGTTGAGGGTTGTCGAAGGGGGAGGGTGTGCTGGCACCGTCTATCTCCTGGAGGGGGGGTGGAGTGTGCCGGACACCCCCTCTTGGTACTCCCAGTTTTAATTGCATCTGAGAGCAACACGCAACAACACCACATTCGAGCGGGCGCAGTGAGGATCGGGGTCTTCTCACACCCCTGTTCTCCGGCTGCCGCCTGGAGTCTGGGGCCTGGAGGAAGAGCGGGCCACCTGGTCCGTGGTTTTGGCTGGGGCTGGCTGCGGGGCCTAGGTGGCCTGCTGGTGGCGGGGCTGTCACCTCTGCTCTCCCCAAAGAAGGTTGGATGGAGGGGCATGAAGTGCCTGGTTGAAGGTTTTTTTTTTTTTTTTTTTTTTTTTTTTTTTTTTTTTTTTTTTGTTCTTTTCGGGGGGGGGGGCGGTTCTGGTTGGGTGGCCGGCGCGGGATGGGTGGGCCCCGGTCCCGGGGGGGGCTCTTGCGGGGGGTGGTCCGGTCCGTGTGCGGGGTGGGGGGCCGGGCTTGAAGCAGGAAAGAGATGGGTTGGTGTGGCGGTGTCGCCGCTCCCCTCCCCTCACATCCGGATTTTAGGTTCACTTATGGGGTCATCCGATAGTCCCGGGACCGACCACCGGTGTCACCGGGTTTTTGGTCCTGGTATTATTGGATGTGAGTGTTATGTGTGAATGTGTGTCTGCGTTGTTATTTTCTTTATTTATTATTATTATTATTTTATTCAATTTTTTTTTTTTTTTTTTTTTTTTTCCTGTGGTACGTGTGGGGGCACTAGGGTGGGAAGGCATGATTGAGATGGTGTGTTTTTTTTTTTTTTTTTTTTTTTTTTTTTTTTTCTTTCCCAGGTTGGGGTCTCAACCGCACCCTCTCCCAAATACATCTCAAGTCTCCGCTAAGTGCGGAGCCCATTCCCCCCGTCCTGCTCTCCCTCCGCTGGCTGGCGTCGGGGCTCACCGGTGCACTGGTGGAGCTGGGGGTGGATGCCCGGGGGACTGCTGGCTCATTCCTGGCGGCCTCTCCACTGGCCCCGGCCGGCCGGGGGCTTTGCTGGGGCTCCTGTCTGGGGGTGGGGTGCCCTTGGGGCCTCGGATCCCTGGGGCCTGGGACTGGATCCGCTTCGGGGTGGGGCTGGGTGTTGTTCGGGGATTTTCGGGGTCGGTGCCGGTGCCTTCGCTACGATGCCGGTTCCTGGGCGGTGTTTCTTTCCTATGCCGGTTCTGTGGTATCGGTTCGGGGAGGGGGGGAGCTGCGCGGCATGGTGGGGTGCGGGTCTTGGGTCCTGTTTTGGGCTCCGGTTTTTCCGCTCGCACTTCTCCTCTTGCCTATTTATTTTAATTGTAATTATTAATTAATTTATTTATTTACCTATTTATTTGTTATTTATTTATTTTTTTTTTCTCTTCCTCGGTGGGGGGGAGCGGTTGCGGGCGGGTCGGTGTCTGGTGTCCGCTGTCGCATTGTGGGGGCCCCTTTTTTTTTTTTTTTTTTTTTTTTTTTTTCTTCTCTTTTTTTCTTTGGGGGGTTTGGCATGTCTGTTTTCTCGGGGGGCAGGCGGGCCTGCTGGGTGGGGGTCCTGCTGGCGGCGCGCCGCTGGTGTGTGGGGGTCCGGGCGGCTCCGGCGGGGGTAGTGTTGGGGGGCCGGTCTGGGCGGGCTGGCTGCGCTGGCTGGGTATTCGGGTGGGTTTTCCCTCCTGGAGGCATGGCGGGGCTGCTCTGTTCCCACTGATCGCGGCGGGTGGGGCTGCGGGGCGGGTGTGGGCCTGGGGTGGCTATGACCGGCGCGTGGTGGGGGGCCGGGGCGGCGGAGCTGCTCTGGCCGCGTGTCGGGGCCTGGTGCGGGCTGCGGGGGGGGGGTGGCGGACGTGGCTGGGCTGCTTTGGCATCGTCCGGTGGGGGGGCGGCGCGGTTCGCTCCGCTCTGGCTTTGTGCTGCCCCTCGGGCTGCTGGGGGGGGTGGTTGCGCCGGCTGCGGTCTGCTCCTCTTGCGGCTTTGCGCCGGGCGGCTTTTCTGCTCTCGGGCTGATTCTGTGCGCGGTGTGTTTCGTTGCGCGCTGTTGGCATCGGTCTTGGTGGGGTGGGGCTGCGCTTTTGGCCGGGGGGGCGTTTTGGGGGGGGGTCCCGCGGCGCTCGTGGCCGGTTCGCGGCGGATGCGCATGGGCCCCGGCCGGGGGCGGGGCCGTCTTAGTGTTTTCCTGGGTGGTGCGGTCGCGGTGGGTGTTGCGGCCGGTCGCCGGGGCTTGGTGCGGGGGGGGGCGGGGCGTGTTTCGGTGCTCTGTGGGGCTGGGGCGTTTCGGTCGGCGCCGTGGGGGGGCTGGTGTTCGGCGCCCGGCCCTACTTCGGGGAGGCCGGCTGCCGGCGGGGCCCGCGGACTCGTCCCCGCGGCTCCCCGGGGCGCCGGCATGGCGGTGGCTGGGGGGCTTCCTCGTGGCTGTCTCTCCTCCTGCCTTGGTGGGGTCTGATTTCCGGGGCTGGCCCCGCCTTGGTGCCTTCGCTTCTGGGGTCCCCTTGGGCGCCTGGGGCTTTGGGTCTCCCGGCGCTGGACTCAGTGCTCTGGGGGGTGTGCCTCTCCGGCTCTCCACAACCACTATTGAGCATTTTTTTCTATGGTTAAAACTTTACATGCACAAGTTCACCCTCACAAACAACTACAGGTGCTAGGCTTCAGGTACTTAGAGATTCACTTCCAAACAGAAACCCCACATTCATATCTTCAGGTAACACAGAGTACATGTCAGACTTAATAATATTACTTTAGTGATAGTTTCAAGGTGTTTGCTTTATTGTATATCTCGTACCATGTTTTTTGGTTGTGCTGTTCTTTTTTTTTTTTTTTTTTTTTTTTTTCTCCATCTCATTACAGGTGTTGAAGCAGACTGAAAATGTTTTGTCATTGTCTCCTTCCTATCTCCTCTTTCTTTCATCTTTTGTCCTGTTTTTTTCTTTTTCTTTTTCCTTCTTCTTCTTCTGTTTTTCTGCTCTACTTACATTGCAGTGTCCATATGAACTGTAAAACTCCCTGCATAATTATAATAAAGCAATTTATATACATGAAACAAGTGGAGCGGTATGGCAATTGCGATACCGCTACACTTGTGAAAGTAAAATCTGTTGGGCTCCTTTTGGCATCAAGACAATTATTCTTATTGCCACCTTGCCAGACAGGACACTGTAAAAAAAAAAAAAAAAAAAAAAAAAAAAATAAACAACAATGCAATCAATATTTAATCCTGAGAAAATTATACACAAGGGTGTACCCATCATTGGGTTGGGGAAATACACTAATTGATTTTCAAACAAATGATCCTTTATTAGGCAATGATTAAACTCAGTTCCTGGCATTTGAAGCTGCTTTTTTGATATTTGCATAAGCTGCTGTGTGTCTAATCTGTCAAAAATCAAAGAATAAAAAAAGGAATCTCAGATCTGCCAAATTTTAGTCCTATAAAAAGTTAAAGCAGTGACAATCAGTGCTTTGAGCAGGGTACTAGTACAGATGAAACGATATATTGGGGAAAATGTTGCCTGGAGCCCTCATTAGATCAGCATCACTCCCAGTTGACTGAAAGCCCTCAGCAGAAATGAAACAGAACAGGAATGTGGACAGACTGGAAATATACCAGAGGTTGGCAGCTGAAAAATGAATGTAGAAATCAGTTAGAAGCAGCAGATCAGTGATTGATGCAATACTTCAAAACTATTACGCTCCCACTAAAAACGGCCTGTTGGAAGATACAACTTTTTTATTAAAGAGTAATGACTGATCTATTGAATGTATGTTGACTCCATTTAGCCCACAGCATGTGAACAGAACAGCCAGCAGATTAAAAGAGCAAAAAGTTGATAGTCAATCAAGTAGAAATATTTATTTTATCAAATGCTAACAAATCTAGATTGATTTCATCTTAGCTTGATCTATAAGACAATTTGCATTCAACATTTAACTTCAAAGTAAATAACACAGATGTTTAAATTTTTTTAGGGAATTTAGTTTTCTATATTTAGTTAAACATTCCACTTTTATTTGCACTTGCCATTGTATAGGCCATTTCAAAAATGGGCTCAAAAATGAACAACTTAAGAGAGACATGATTGGAGCAAATATGTAACCCTGATTAATTGTTTAAGCCTTTGATATAAGCGCCACAAAGCAAGCAAAAAAATTTGAAGGCAACCGGACTTTCTCTCAACTTTTTGAAGACGTTTCCACACCTTTCCAAGTCTTTGTTGATACTGTTAGCTCACAACAGAAACAGAATGGACAAAGACTCCTGATTAGGTGAAGAAATGTCTTTAAAAGTCGAGTGAAAGTTAGGTTACCTTCTAAGTCTAAGCCCAAGCTAAGCTAACCTGAGCCACTCTAACTCAAATTCTAGGAACCACTAGTAAACCTGCAGATTGAGAGCGAAGGGCTCTGTAAGAAGCATAAGGAACAATCAGATCTCTGATACAAGATGGAGCTTGGTCATTTAAGGCTTTATATGTGAGAAGGATCATTTTAAATTCTAGGATGAAGTAAATAAAGAGAACCAGGATAGGGGAGATATGAATTTTCATCAGAACTCTGGCTGCAGCATTTTGGATCAGCTGAAAGCTTTTAACTACAGCTTGTGGACTTCCTGATAGTAAAGAATTACAATAGTCCAGTAACAAATGCATGGACTAGTTTCTCAGCATCACCCCTGGACAGGAGATTTCTAGTTTTTGACATATCCCGCACATGAGAGAAGGAAATTCTAGAAACCTCTTTGATATTGGATTTAAATGACAGGTCAAGATCAAAATTAACACCAAGACTTTTAGTTTATTAACTAAAATCAATGTAATCCCAACCCAATGAAGTGACTGACTAGTCAGCTTCTTTTTCAAGGGCTCTGGTCCAAATACTATAACGAAAGTTAAGAGTCATCCAGGTTCTTATGTTTTCAAGACATGCCTGTAAGCTATTTAAAAGTTAGGATTTATACACAGACATAGCTGAGTATCATCAGCATAACATGCTGTCTAATCATTCTGAGTGGGTAACAGTAGAGAAGCTGCAGAGAAGCGTGTTAAACTACGACTCTGCTTTCTGGTCTGCACCCTGGGCTGTCCAGGTTTTGGATGACTATCAGTATTTAACATGCAAACTGAAGCCTGTAGCATCTTAGATAGGTATCTTATTTATTTTAAGTTGGTGGTTGAATGGGGAGGGGATGTTTCTAGTTATGTAATTATTGAGCAGCCTAACATAGGTGTGCATTTCCTGAGGATTTCACACTTAAGATAGTTGGACACTGTCATAAATGTTCTCTGTTTCTCTGTTATCTCTCTTACACCAGAATGATGGAGTTCATTTTGTTGAAATATAGCCTTGTAGTCCCTCCCAGATTAATAGGAAGCAAAGATTTCTTCTTTAAGGTCATTGCTGATGTCTTTTCAACCTGGCCATGCATCAACACATACTTGTAAGTTGCAAACGACAAAATCCAAAAATTTTCTTATGACCGTACATACATATATTTGAATTTTCTTTTCTAAACAAATACATTAATAAATAAAGTACATCTATTACTCTGTAACACATCCAAGTTGCTGATATATTCTTTACAATGAGAAAAAAAGAGCTATAATTATAGAGAGGCAGAAAAGCTCACTAGTGCCATATACTGTAGCCTGTCACTTTACTCTTTTTAAAAGCTTTAGCCAGACCTTGCCCCTGGCAATAGAAGAACTCTGAGACAGACAACATATGGGTTATTAAATGAATGATGAATGATAGGTGGACTCTCTGAGGAATAAATGGCTGAAGGGCAACTTAATGGATATGAGTGAACTCTGAGTTTTACTTTTTTTCCCTTTAGTTTCCTATAAACACCAGGATAAAATCCATTTTATTTTAAGAGGCTTAGTTTTCATTCCAGGAGTGTATTTAAGAGTTATATAACAACTAAATGTTTTTTATGTTATGCTATTGTTGATGCTGCATTACTGAAGCATTGTAATTTTTATTGCAAATAAAAAATTTAAAAACATTTCAAGTATGTAAGTTCTTCAAGAACTTTCACTAACATTTTATAACAACCATCATAACCATCATTTATAAATGGTAAAGACATGCAATAATGATTAACAGATACTTTATTAATGTATAATCATTTATAAACTGCATCTCAACCTTTTATAAGAAGGTAAATAGATCATATTGACCTGACATGCTAGTTTATCTCTAACCTCAGTGGGTTTAATACTGTTAAAGAAAAATTATTATTTTTTAGACTTTATTACAGTTAATCTTATGGCATGTGTAAACACTCTCACTTGAACATATTTCTTAATTTTGAACAAGGCTGTGTTAATGATTTAAAACTACTAATGGGTAAGTATTCAAAGCACAGGAGGCCCCCCGCATTCCACAAGCTGTCTGTGAGAGCTTATCTTGTGTTTTATGACTTTAGGAATTCTAGATGCCAGGACAAGCTTTCCGCCTTTTCAGTTTAAAACAAAGAAGCAAATGACCCCAGATGTTTGCAGTAAAAAAGGGGAAGCCCTAGCAGTGTCAGAGATGGCGTTTGGTTGGAGGACCGAGGGCCAGCCCCTTTTTGAATGGATTAGATACAAGAGGATAAAGCTTTCTAAATAGAAGAAAAAGATCAGATTTGCCCTTGCAACTCTCCAAAGATGTCTCTGTACTCTTTGCTTTCTTTCCTCCTATGTCAGGTAATGGAATGTATGTCTCTGTTGTTCTGCAGTTTCTGGTGTAGGTTTGTGCATTGTCTTATTTCTAAAGTGTATGCATTGTCTTATATTGGATTAAACTCTGTAATTCTGTGACGTCAACACGCAATGTTGGTTTTATTACCAAACGCAGCTCGCCGAGTGGACCTGGGGAAGGGAAGAATCAGAAGCCAATCTTTTTCCAAAGTTAACTATGTTAGAATATTTTCTTCCTTTACAATTGGGGGCTCGTGCCGGTTCTGGAGTCTCGGCGCGCGGCTGTTTGGTCCTGATTGATCCGTTTCGGCCCGACGCTTCGGTGTGGTAAGACAGTATTTGATTATTTTTTAGTTGTCTGAAGCGCCGTGTGGTCGGACCGGGGCTGATTTGCTGTGTGCGGCCTCACAGAATTCAGATGCTGCAGAGGTAGATAAAATCCTCTTCGAGCAAAGAGCGTCAGTTGTATTAAGGATTTGAATAAATACACATTACAGGAACTGTGGCTAGTTCAACACAGAGCCGGATTACTTAACTCTGACTTAAGGCTGAGTTTTAAAAAATGTATATTCTTTTTTTACCTGCTTAGGAGCAATGCCTGGGCCACTAGAAAAATTATTTTGGAAATTTGTGTAATTGGTTATTTTGGCTTGTATCAGACCTAGGAGTATTTCGACTCATCTCCAGAGACATTATAATTATTGTGGGTTAATTGGATCGAGTTGTATCACTCATGGAAAAAGGACTAATAATACTGCATGTTAATTGACCGAGCTTATCACCGTGGAAAATAAAGGACAAATAGGCAGGTTGGATCACTCTTATCTTTGGCATCCCTATAAAGCGTTCTGCTTATCAGTATATAAGGACTAAAAATAAATTATTTTGATTTAATACGGGTTCAATCGCTCTCCCCAGCTGAATAAAGAAAAAACCTTTTGTCACTGCGGTTCTGATTGAGTGATCGAATAAACTAAAGTTGAGCCTTATTTTCCGCCTCGGAGCTTGACCGCAGCACTGAAGTGTAGACTGAGAAGATTGAAATGAGAAAAAAGGGATTTGTAAAATAGAAATTGGACAATTAAAAGATGCGTCATATCGATCTTTTTAGCCGGCTTCCCATTGCCTGACGTTTGTCTTTTCTTTTTTTACTGTCTTTTCTTGACTGAACTACAACTTGTCTGTGTTTCTTTCTGTGTGTGTATGTTTCTTTTGTGTTTGTGGCTGGTGTGTCAGTCTTCCCCGTTATAACTGTAGCCTAATGTCCCAACCAACGCGTCAGGCCTGTCTATTCAGTCTGTCTGTGTCTGAATTGTGCTAGATTGTGCGGAAGTGAATTGTGTTTCAAGATTGTTTCTGAAATATTGGTTAAATATTTTTTGCTGTATTTTGTATGTACTAACTTTCTGTTAAAATTTCTTCTGTGGGACAGAGGTGTCTCCGTTTGGATCCAAGTTTTGTTTCATCATCACAAGCGTGGGACTGATTGACCCCCCTTATTTCATGTTTGGTGAGTTCTTTCAGTTCTGTGTCTATTCCAGCTCACGCTTTCTAGGGAATTTCTTCATGGATTTTGATTGAATTGCTTTAGTGACTGTGTTTTGTGTTGAAATGGAAAAGTACAAAATAACAGATTTAGCAGATGTTTTATTACTTTCGTCAGCGGTGAAATGTGTTGCATCAGTTCGGCAGGTCTTGAGGGCACTTGGAAGAATCCATTGTTTATTATAATACTGTAACATTGACAATCACTTAAATTATCAGGTTTCTGCTGGGACAGATGAACTACCCTCACGGGGATTGTAAAGAGAACAAAAATAGAAGAACAGTATGGATGTTGTTTCAGGGGCGTAACATTGTTTCTCATCTAGTATATATTGGGACATTTGAAACGCTAATGAATGACTTTGTTTCTTGTAATACGATCTTCGTGTGTGCAGCCCATTTCGCATATATACATGACCACAAGAACGGTTTCTTGGGTTTTCCTACAGGGGGTATAGGTAGTTCCATTTAATAACAGGTGAGGGCTATCATGAAATACGGTTGTGTGTATAATATTGGATAGATTGTTTAAAAAAAGGTTCACTCAAAACTGAACATATTAGAACTATTTGGATAATAAAATGTCTTTTTATTATTTTTTCAACCAAGGTGTTATGAATATTTGTGTTTAAGAAGACTTTTACAGGAATGAGATTTTGGTTTGAAATCTGGGGTAACATCCATGCATCTTTCTTACAATAGGGGTGTTGATGAGTGCTTTGGTGTGAATGAGAGGTGAATGAGATAGGTGCTATGATGGGCCTTTTGATGGGTTTTAGGTATCTCAACTGGTAAATTATGACCTCACTCCAGTTTAGTGTGTAGTCTGAGTGATATTTTTTCTTATTTTTAAACTATTTTAGGTTACACTGAAGGTTTTGTTTCATAAATATGTTTTTATTACTGCTTTAAGGGACAATTTTAAGGTAATGACGATTTCATATTTTGGTGTCACAATCTGGTTGAAGCTGAATCTTCTGCTTGTGCAGTGAAATTAATATGAAACGAGAATTCAGCCTTGGCTTAAAGCAGATAGATGTAGTTATTAGGAAATTGTGTTATCCACTTTGACTAACAACACTAACAAACTAACCTAAATTCTAACTAAATAAACTTGGTTTATATTTCATATGGGTGACTGATTGGACATGTTGAAATTTTAGCATAATGGGGGTAAGTTCTTCCATTTTTGTTTTTCCACCTCTAAATTGTTTTTCTTTTGGAAATAAGAAAACACAGGGGGATGTTATAAAGATAAGACATTACAGATGGAACTTTGAAATTTACATAATCTCAGTCTAGTTTGAATACTACATGGAAGATTTGGAGAAATGGTGGAACATCTTATGATATTTTGGTTTTTCAGCAAATTATTATATAAAAGTGACATAGATTCCAAATTGTTTTCAAAATGGTAATTTTATTATATCAACGGGGGGAGAAGCAGAAGTAGACCCTAATTCCTGGTAAATGTTTGGATATGGTTAATGGTAAATTAGTTAATCAATAATTTTGATTTTTTCGATTCAACAATAGTGAATTATGGATTTCTTTAATGTAGAGTCATATGGCCTTCCTGCTTTACTACAATATGGTGTATGTGATATAGAAGCTTCTACTAAATTAGATTTGATCATCTCAAATTGAACGGTTTCAAATAACATCTATGCCATGTCTATTTACATTTAAAATTGTTGATAGATTTCTGAATCACTGCTGACTTTGATTATATACAGTTGGGTGTAAATTGTTAATTTTGAGGAAAATTTTGGTTAAAACTAGTGCTGTCAATCGATTACATTTTTTTAATCGCGATTAATCGCATCAATGCCTGAGTTAACTCGCGATTAATCGCATTTTAATCGCAAATTTTTTTTCTGATTGAAAATCATTCAAATACTCTCGATGACATACAAAAAATACATACAGGCTAGGTTTGTGCCAATGTTCTTTTTTTAAAATAAGAACAGGTCACAGATACTGATATATGCCATAGAAACATATGGCAAGAAGATGGCATGTAGCAAAAAATAACAAATATGTAGCCAAAAAAAAGGCCCTGAAAACAGGCTGATGTAAAAGACAGTCTTTACAGTTAATACAGTCTTTTGAACAAAGACAAGCATTTTACCCTACTGCTATAAAATGTAGTACAGTTAACATTATATGTTAATTAACCAAGATAATAATGAACAATTTTCAATCAATACATCAAAATCAATAGACCGACATCACTAGATGGAGGCAGTCTATGAAAGTTACTTTTCAGACTCTTAACAAAAATGAGAACACACACACACACACCCACCCACCCACCCACACACACACACACAGACACACCCACCCACACACACACACACGATACCGAGCTGTGACAGCAAGAGTGCCGTAGCAGATTCCATTTCACCTCAGTAATCTGTTTTCTCAGCGTATTTCAGGTTGCTACTAGTTACCAGACACTCAACTTGTTTGTTGGTTGTGGGGCTTAAAGAAAAGGCACTAGCGCTACCCAGTGTATGAGCGTCTTTTTTCCTTGAGGAGCTCCGCTCTGGAAGCCTATGAGAAATGCACAGACTGGGGGAAAATAGCCCCGCCTTCCCGCAGGCTGCAGCGGGATGTACTTGGAAAATTGTACCATAAAACCACATAGCGTTAATCTCACGTTAAAAAAATTATCGCCGTTAAAATGGCCTCGCGTTAACGCGATAATAACGCGATAATTTTGACAGCACTAGTTAAAACTGCTATGAAATTCAGATAAAATGTAAAGGATTTCTGAAATTTTGAAATAGGACTTTGTCTTGAAGCGTGGGACAATGATAAGGATGTTTGGTATTTAGTAGAACAATATGCAATTCATAATTATTTGACCAAGGGCAATTTCATCACAACTTTTATAAGTATCAGTACTTGGACATTCTAGAGTTTGTTCTAATTCTTTAATGAGTTTGTGAGGTTGTGATTTTAGAATTTGTAGTTGATATTTGGCACAAGCAGAGTGAATGTCATCGAGGTATTGACGTTTATTGATTTTGAACAGTAAGTGTCATTATTTTCTTAATTCTGGCACATCCGATCGTGGACTATTTTAACAAATTTCTATCTATTCTTTTTGCAGTTCAGGATTTGGGGCAGTTGGCCGTTTGTGCTATAACAACAACAAATCTAGCGCCACACGGGAGGAGGCATCACAAGATAAATTTTATTTATAGTAGTGAAAGTAACAAAATGTGGCAAATATAAGTTTTGCTTTTTAATTACTTTGTATTATTTTTTCTCTGGCAGTTCTCCTTCCTTCTGACTTGATGGCAATCTTGGGGGAAGGGTCTTTTAAGCTCAGAGATCATGGGAAGATGTATTTGAAGGGATCTTCTTGATTACCGCATCAGGCCGCTGTTGTTGCTGAACAAAGACATGATGATGCTGAACTGTGCCCATCTTCTGCTGGACTGCTGTATGAAAGCCAAACGCTGTTGAGCGATTACCAAGGTCAGTGAAGGCGAACTGTTACCTGGCAACAGATGTCTCCTTTGACTGTTGCTTTTCATGCCTGGCTGAAAACAAAAGGGACTCAGGCGTTATCTGTGGGAGTCTTCTATGGCTGGAAATCAGCAGTGAGTCGGGACCACAAAGATCATAGACAAACCCGGACGGGGGCTTCAGTAGATGACTGGTCTGCTGGTTTCTATGTCCTGCTCTGTCGACCACGAAAGGCTGACCAAAGTTCATCAAAGCGGGACTGTATCCAGATGTTTCTGCACTGCTGGAATGACTGCTTCTCTAGACACGTTCTGATTCAGCAGGTACAGAATTGGGGCATGGCAAGTCGCTCAGCGGTGGTCCTGTTGTGTGTTCTCATGTTTGATCCTGGATTCTCACCTCTGATCATGTGACCTGGGCGCCAAGGCCCACTCCTGGGGTTCCCTTCAGTCTGCAGGTTGGAGACGAAATGGGTGCCAACACAACTTGGTAGTGGTGAATAAGTTCTTTTCTTTAAATTTTTGTAGTGTGTGATGCCATTGTTCTCTTCTTATTTTAGATATAGCACTGAGGCGCCCTGTTTTCTTCACGTCCTGCAGCCCTGCAGTGTAATTCTAGGTGTTGAGGACAACCCCATCTCCTGGGGTCAGAGGTTTTACGATGCAGTTAGGGGTTGGTGTGCACCAACTGTTACGACACTGCATTCCTCCATGATTCACTCTGTTTGTCTCACAAAATGCTAGTGTGTTTTTTTTTCCTTTCCTGCCTGAAAAGAATGGGCAGGGACTAACGATTGCAATTACATTTTTTTTAACTATAGCTGAATTGCATTGTGTGTTACGCTTCATCTACTAAGGAGGATGATCTAAATTTTATTTACATAGTATAGTGGCTACCATTCAGTAAAACAAAATTTAAATTTAAATTGAATTTACAATTAAGGTGTTAAAGTGGATTGGGTGTCTATAGACTGACTTACTGAGCAAATGACACCAAGTTCTGTGTTGATTTCATAAATTTAATCAAACATTAAATTCTTTGATTGAGGTGTGCAGATTGTAACAGTAACTGGGACACCATGTTTGAATTGCATCCAACTGTGTTACATTAGGCTAAAGTTAGTGGTGATAGCGGATTTCATCTCAATGAGTTGTATAGGATTTTTATTGTATTCTATGACAGAACATTTGTTCTGTTATAGAAACAGGGGGACATGAATGGAATTGATCTGATAGGCAAATTTTTAGTTTGGATCTCTGCATTTACTTTTCGGAAAAAGAGGTTATTGAAGTTAAATCAAAATACATTAAATGTTTTACGGTGTATTACCAGCATTAAAGATGAGCTAACTATTTGGATATGAAATAAGTAAAATGTATAAATTGAATATACTAAACAAAATATTGACTATCAAATAATTTACATAAAATAGTGTTCTTAAACTAAGGAAGGTGATCATTGGATTGTTGTATCTCTATTCATATGTTTTAAAATAAGTTGTTTAACTAAGACATCCAGGAAGGTCTAAACTAAAGATTTACATCATTTAATAAATTTAGCTGTATTGAATTTCTCTCCAAAACTGAAAAGGCATTGATAATTGATAAACAATATAAAAAGGGTAATACATTATTCAATTAAATATTTTATAAATAGGTTTTCAAATGAATAAATGGATCAAAGGTAAAAATGGTTGAAATTTTTGGGATTTAAAATATGATTGGAATAAAGTAGGTCATTTTTGATATTTAGTGACTCATGTAAAGCAGGCTGATCATTCTTTAAGGTTTTAAAAAATAGAAAATATGATGATTGAAATTAAATTGGTCTAAATTGGAAATTTACAAATTAACAGTTATGGAACTGCTTCTAAAATACAGTTAAGTTTTGGGTTTAACATGATAGGAAACTTTCATTTCTCATGTAGGCCTTATATAAAAAGAGGGTCAAAGGATTGATAAAATACAACTCCAAAGTAGCAGATTTATAATACAAAAGGAAGACAGTGAAGCTGTCATAAAGTGTAGGATCAATCATTAACCAATCAACAGGGTTCTCTCCATATGAGCTCCAGACAGGACGGATGTTTCCAGGACCTGCTACCCGCATTCCAGGATGGAAAGGTAAGCTTGCACATTTATCTCATAAAGATTTCTTCAAGGAGTTACAGGTCCTGGCAGCAGAATTTACAAAATACCAGACATCACAGGAACGTCCAGGCTCGGGATCAGTTCAGGGAATCGACTGGGTGCGCCTGATGGTCATCAAAAGAAAGTGGTCTGAACCTCGCTTCGCCAGACCATACCGAGTCGTGGAGAGTACATCTCAGGCTGTCCGTCTACAAGAGAGAAGGAGACACGTGGTTCCATTGGAGTCAGCTGAGGAGCCACAACGCACGCTGCAGGGCATACAGGAGAATCTACAGTCTCAACCTGCGGTCGAGGAGTGTCTGAGGGCCATCACAGCGCGGAGGAGGATCTGCATTTCCGGGCAGAAGTCTGCCAAAACCACTTCATTTTCCTGAATTACAAGGCTTAAAAGGCCCAGACAGGCACAATAATCCTGTTCCGGTGTCCTTCCATTGAGAAAAGGAGATTGCACCCTCTCCTTAAACTCACTGTTAAATTGGCATAATACTCCAATTTTCAGTGAGCAACGGACACTCAGGTGGAAAACCTGAGGTTTACAACCGAGGAGGAACACGTGAAGGATCCAGCTACAAGATCATCATTAACTTATCTTCTTTTTATTGCGTGTTTTCGTTTTTGCGAACTCTTCAAGAACATTCGTTTCTTTTTGCGCGTATTTTTGGATCGTTTCCTGACGAAGAATTCATATTCATTTTTGAAAGACTATCGAAGGAGCATAGAGACGAACTCTAACTTCTTATTATTGAATTGTGAAAAAAAAAAAAAAAAACTATTTTGTAATTTTTATGTGTTTATGCTATTTTGTAATTTTTATGTGTTTATGATGTATTTCTTGATGTTGTTATTGTTTTTTATTGACAAATTGTAGTTTTTGTGGTGAATATTGTCTTTTAAGTCTGCTGAGCATTTTTTAGTAATTTTGAGATATCTTACTTTTATTTTTTATTTTTTATTTCATATTCTGGGCTGATATTCCTATTGTGTGTTTGCTTCTCTTTCAGATAACTGAGTTTTATGATTTTTCATATTTGATAAGTGAAATGTATTTTTAGTTTAGTTTTTACTGGTTAAAATTTTGTGGTTCATCAGGTGAGTATTAAATTGTTGGACAGCGCAAGATACATTTGATAAGTTTAGATTATGGAGTTCAGCTTTAGACACATGGCCTGGCAGGGGACCTAGGAGGTGCTGTTTAAAAAAGGGGACTGTTATAAAATTGGGCTAATGTTTTAGTTTTTTAGTATACTAAATAATTTTTTGGTTCCTCTATTAGAAGGCTTAATCATTTTATTTGTGAGGTCTGTATGTCTCAGACCTCAAAACGGGGACTGTTAAAGAAAAATGATTATTTTTTAGACTTTATTACAGTTAATCTTATGGCATGTGTAAACACTCTCACTTGAACATATTTCTTAATTTTGAACAAGGCTGTGTTAATGATTTAAAACTACTAATGGGTAAGTATTCAAAGCACAGGAGGCCCCCCGCATTCCACAAGCTGTCTGTGAGAGCTTATCTTGTGTTTTATGACTTTAGGAATTCTAGATGCCAGGACAAGCTTTCCGCCTTTTCAGTTTAAAACAAAGAAGCAAATGACCCCAGATGTTTGCAGTAAAAAAGGGGAAGCCCTAGCAGTGTCAGAGATGGCGTTTGGTTGGAGGACCGAGGGCCAGCCCCTTTTTGAATGGATTAGATACAAGAGGATAAAGCTTTCTAAATAGAAGAAAAAGATCAGATTTGCCCTTGCAACTCTCCAAAGATGTCTCTGTACTCTTTGCTTTCTTTCCTCCTATGTCAGGTAATGGAATGTATGTCTCTGTTGTTCTGCAGTTTCTGGTGTAGGTTTGTGCATTGTCTTATTTCTAAAGTGTATGCATTGTCTTATATTGGATTAAACTCTGTAATTCTGTGACGTCAACACGCAATGTTGGTTTTATTACCAAACGCAGCTCGCCGAGTGGACCTGGGGAAGGGAAGAATCAGAAGCCAATCTTTTTCCAAAGTTAACTATGTTAGAATATTTTCTTCCTTTACAATACCCTAATTAAATATATAAATTTACCTTCTATAAATTGAGTTTCAGTTTTAAAGCTACAGTGTGTAACTTTTAGCGACATCTAGCGGTCAGACTGCAGACTGCAGCAACATGAACATCTCCCCCCCCAACAGTACGGCGAGCGTTACGGGACAAAATGTCTTCCACGACGTCCGCATCACCTACCTTCTCAAGTGATGAGGTTTGTTTACATAGATAATTTTACAGATAGTATTTCATTATATACCCGTTATTTTTTCTACATCGTTGTGACGTTTTGGCGATCTCGCAATCACTAGTTTGTTGGCTCTGCGCTGCCGTAGCGCAAAGATGTCTGCCTCCATGGCCGCGAGACCCGCTCCTATGTAATTATAAATAACGAATTCTAAGGCAACGCAAATATTAAGGTTAAGAGGCTGAGCTCGTAGATGATGATAAATAACATAGTTATGTATAATATATTACATTTCTGACTGTATATCCCTGTAATTATTACACATTGTAGCTTTAAAGTCAAAACAATAATAAAATAGATCTTAATCATTAATGAAATAGTGTCTTTACCATTTATAAATTATGTTTTTGATGGTTATTGTAAAGTATAATGGAAATATCCATAACATGGGCTTCAAGAGTTGCTTTTCTTTTGTCCTTCCTGGGCTGGAGAGAAAAGGGAATTGTTGTCCAGGGGTTTATCTAATTAATTAAATAAAATTGACTGTCATCTTTGGAAACTAACTTTCTAGAATCCACTTTGGTTGAGGTCTAATTTGAAGTTTCTGCAATCAGTGATGATCTTAGGTGCTATTTCATGCCCTGGTGTTGGTCAATTATGTTCTATAGTTTTATTTTCCATCGGTACTTGCCACCTGCATGAACACACTCCCAAAATTACTGGTTAAAATATAAAATAAGCTGTGTCAGCAATGTGGGCTGACTTAAACCCAATCAAAATAAGGGGTAATGTCAAAGGAGAAGACGATAGACACATCATTCTACATTGCAGATGAGCTGAAGACCACTATCAGACAACCTGGACTTTCTTAACACCATAGTAGAACCATGAGGGCCATTTTAAAGTGCTTTCATTTTATAAAAAAAAAATGTTTTTATTTTTATTTCGTGGAATACTGAAAGTGTTTCTATGTAAAGCAAATTTGGGGTTTTCATTAACTGATCTGCTATTCTGTGGATTGTTGTTCTTTTGTTTCTGAAGTCTTTGCAGGCTATGTGGTTAGGTAAATGCACACTAAAGAGCTCTGATAGGCTTTTCTTTCTGTCGTTTTTGGCCACTACAGCAATAAAGCAAGTGTTTAGATGGGGAACACTCAATTATTTACAGCTCTACCACTTGGAGGCAGAGGCACAGAGTATCATCTTGTCCACAGAGAAACATTATAGCGTCCAGATGGTCAGATGAGGCAAATTTGGGCAGCTGAATCTTGACAAATTCAGTGAGCTTGTATGTTTGAGGCAGTGGTGTAGTCTACATTATTGTAGTGGGTATACTGTGCTTAGAAATAAGCACGCCAGTAAGTGCAATGTAATTGACCATTTTTTATTTTTAAGGCAAGGCAAGGCAAATTCATTTGTATAGCACAATTCAGTACAAAGACAATGCAAAGTGCTTTACATGATTAAAATACAGGAAGATAAAACAGAATCAAAGCAAAATTTCTCCTTGGGCAGTTGACAATTACCCAGAACCTTGCCTTTTGTTCTACTACCATAGAACTGCAAAACCTTTCCCATTATTTACAGGTAATTTAACTCTGCCCGATATGCAATTTAACCCTGCCCGATACACACCAATCCTATGGTGCCAACCTGGATAACTTTTAAGCATATTTAACATTGCTTAATTTCTCTGTTGCTTACATTTGAATCAATGAACAACAAACTGTACTACAGTTGGCTTTGTATTGAAAAGATATAGAATCTATGAAACAGTACAACAAAACATTCTTAAGCATCGAGTACTACATGTAAGTACAGAAGTACTATGCAGGTTAAAACAGTGTCTATAAAATGTCTTCTTGTTTCTGTTGCAGAGCGGCGGTTTCTTAACCATGTTGTCACATACTTCCTAGGTTCAAGAAGATTAACAGGAGGCCCATTTATACTGATCATCAAGAGATGACTTATATTTGACAACAACAGGGAAGATCTTTTATCTGTACAGATGGTTTGCATGCAAGTGATCAGTGGTTTAAGGTGTTCAGGCTCCCTGCTCTATCCTTTCTTTGCCTTGCAGCTATATTTGCTGTGATCAGTGGGAATAAAGTAGTTTTAATATGTTTTTAAGTGGGAAAGTCCACCTGAAAACTTCATCAGTGCAGTCAGTTCATCCAGATTACCATCCTGCCTTGCAATTATTTCTGTCGGAGCCACTCAGACCCCCCCATACCGGCAGTGCACTGTCAGTAGGAATCCCATTCAACAGCAGCCAATGGCCCGGTCGCCTCCTCGAGGTTCGCTGCGGCGGCTGGACGCGGTTTTCATGAACGTAATCCAAACTGCAGGCACCAGGAAAATAAAAGCAAACACGCTTTGCCGGCAGGTTTAAGCATTTTCAGTTAATTTAGGCCAGGGTTCACCAACTTTTTTAAGGCTGAGGGCTACTTTATGGGTACTGAGTCATAGGACGGGCTACCAATACTGACCTATGAACTAGAGGAGTCGGCGTTCACCTGAACTTCATAGATAATAAACATATTTCTATTGTTTCTTTTTATTTTTAATTTGCTTTTAGATATTCTCATTCTCACGTTTAAGTGGTTATACGGAAATTCACAAGGTTTTCTAGTGGGTATACGGCGTATACTCGCATATCACATAGACTACACCACTGGTTTGACGCATATTTAACCAATTTATTTAAGCACTACAGGAAAATTATGTGTTAATGCATCTCATGGGTACCTATAGCTTTTTATTGGAAATATATTGATGGGGCAATCCAATTCCTGATGTAAAGTAATAAACCCAAATATTTTCTAACATGTATCAACATCTGTATTAATCAATGTATATTGTTTGACAGTAGGGGTCTCTAAAAGCCACAAAAGAGGAAATATTCCTCAGAATACACCATAGACTAAGAAATAACACTGGAAGCCATTTCTGACCAGGCTGTAAATTGATGATTAACACCAAAACATTTCTGACTTTGAAACTAGATTTCCAAATTAAACACCCATGAGTTTTAATGAGCCAACTTTTCCCTAAGCTGCTTTGACTTTTAATCAGGCGATCAAAAGCTGGAGATCTAGACTTTCTTTCCTGTTCATCAAATATATTGACCATAAAATTCATAAACTAAGTGAAAAGCAAGAAAATCCTTAAGTAAAAAGTTTTCAGTTTTGTCAAAGGACACTGTAAAACAAACTGTAACTCTTAGCTGCCAGGAATCCTAGGCCTGTAACTTCAAGGTTTAGCACTTGAAAATTAAAAAATGTTAAACAAATTTAAAAAAATAAGAAATTAAAAACAAAATTGTGTTTTGGAATCTGATAGCAAACAAGCAGATTTAAAAGTCATGGCGTTACTTGTAAAAACAAGGGCAAATTTTGCTCACTGGACTGAATCCAACATCAGAACACCAGAAATACACTCACCGGCCACTTTATTAGGTACCCCATGCTAGTAATGGGTTGGACCCCCTTTTGCCTTCAGAATTGCCTCAATTCTTCGTGGCATAGATTCAACAAGGTGCTGGAAGCATTCCTCAGGGAGTTTGGTCCATATTGACATGATGGCATCACACAGTTGCCGCAGATTTGTCGGCTGCACATCCATGATGCGAATCTCCCGTTCCACCACATCCCAAAGATGCTCTATTGAATTGAGATCTGGTGACTGTGGAGGCCATTTGAGTACAGTGAACTCATTGTCATGTTCAAGAAACCAGTCTGAGATGATTCCAGCTTTATGACATGGCGCTGCTGAAAGTAGCCATCAGAAGTTGGGTACATTGTGGTCATAAAGGGATGGAAATGGTCAGCAACAATACTCAGGTAGGCTGTGGCGTTGCAACGATGCTCAATTGGTACCAAGGGGCCCAAAGAGTGCCAAGAAAATATTCCCCACACCATGACACCACCACCACCAGCCTGAACCGTTGATACAAGGCAGGATGGATCCATGCTTTCATGTTTTAGACGCCAAATTCTGACCCTACCATCCGAATGTCGCAGCAGAAATCGAGACTCATCAGACCAGGCAACGTTTTTCCAATCTTCTATTGTCCAATTTCCATGAGCTTGTACAAATTGTAGCCTCAGTTTCCTGTTCTTAGCTGAAAGGAGTGGCACCCGGTGTGGTCTTCTGCTGCCGTAGCCCATCTTCCTCAAAGTTCGACGTACTGTGCGTTCAGAGATGCTCTTGTGTACCTAATAAAGTGGCCGGTGAGTGTATGTCTAATCACGTAAGTGCCACATCTGTTTTGTTGTCGAACAACAACTTTTGACTTAGCTTGTCCTTCTACAGTAGTTGAAAGGAGCTCAGACTGCCATAAGGTGGTCTTTAGCTCACATAGCCCAATAATCAATGGAAGTTAAACAGTTTTTGATGTCAGCCCACAAAAAGCATTGATGCTATGCCAGGTGCTGATTATTAACCAGAAAAACAATGTAATCATTTTCAAATCAAGCCAACTCTCAAGGCAAATGTTTCGCATTTTTGTTTTAACATGTGTCAATCTGAAGTTTCCTGATCGACATGTGAGCTGAAGTAGCATTTGGGTTGAAACATACTTTCAGTTTAAATTGTCACAAAAGTTGAAATGGATCCAGATTTGAATCCTTTTCATGCTTTTACTCATTTTATGAACTGTACCTTTTCAGTTCTTCTATCATCTCATAGCTATCTCAGTGAACTCTTTGTGTGTGACATGTGTTAGTGTGTGTGCTCTTCAGCGCAGGCAAATAAAAAAAGTAAGAAAGAGAGAGAGTGAAGGTAAGAGGCTCCAAATCAGCAGCAGTCGTTTAGTTTAAAGAGCCAGCTCTCTCTTCATTCGTGACCAACAGGATCTGACCCAGCGAGGCAACTTTTTTTGGGAATTAGAGCAGAGGCTTTCTCCTTCTTAATGAGATTCTATGCTCACAAAGGGGATTTTGGAAAAATGCCAATCCCATGAATTAATTAACTCTAAGCCTTTTAGAAATATAAAAATAATTAAAGATTTAATAGCTGCAAAGCTAAAATCATAATAAACCCTGTAGATTGACAATGGTACTGTATGTCAGAGAGGCAGTAGAGGCAGTTGAGCAGGTACTTTTTACAGTTTTATTGCAAAAACCTCCCTAAATGATAAAATAAAGTAGTAAAATTAAGAAGTAAAATTCATGAAGCATTATGGAAAAAAGATGATTTATCTCCTAAATGCATACAGAAATTCTGGTTTGTTTACAAATTAAATTTATGTAAAACAAATCCTATTATTACCTCCACTTAGTAGAATAAAATATGCATATATAAAAAAACTGACATATACTTTAAGCTATATTAATAAGTAAAAATGTCATAATTTGATTCATTGACTTAATTTAGAACAAACTTGTCTTCCAGTGTGCTGCCGCTAAGCTCAACCTTAAATAACAACAGCTTTATTAATGGTCCACAAACTCCATGAGGAAATCACGTTATGGTAATCAATAACAGTGTTTAGTTTGTCCTTCCAGGCTCAAAGTTTTAATTTTATGAGCACCAAACCGGCATGTTGAGCTGTAGGGTTCACTGAATAACAAGAGAAATATTTGTAGTAATTACACAAATATTTAAAGAAAAAAACAGCCATAAGGAACAATGTTTTAAATGTAAGACAGGAAACAAAATGAAGCACCAAAGAAATTGTGAAATCTTTGTTTCACCATTAATAATCTGCTTTACTACACATCAAAACAATCAAGAACGTTCAACAGAAAAGCTTAAAAAAATAATCAGAATAGATATTTTAGAAGGAACAATTGAAGACAGCAGGTAAAAATGCTATGCAATGCAAACGCTCTGCAACTCTTTATCTTATAAACCATGAAGTAACATCATAATATAAGCATAAAACAAAGCAAAGCTCTCAAGCATTGATTCCTGAAGTTGGGTTAGAATCCACCCATTGTGTTGTGAAACAGATGAGTGTCCGACAGTTAAGGTGTAATAATGGTGAAGGCATTCAAAGCAAAGTCTATGGTGGTCATTCACGTTTTGTGGGGTGATGCATCTTTGCACCATTTCAAGGGTTAACAACTGAAATGCTTCAAGATGCTTTAAATGGTGTGTTAGGATTCCTGTCTGTGTGGTTTGTGTTTTTGTGTTTGTCTCCCTTCCTCCACCAGGATGCGCATGGTTCTGGTCCGCCTCCTCACACACCTGTGGAGGGTTACCTCGTTAACGGAATGCTCTTAAGCTGCTGACTGCCACTACCTCGACACCAGAGTGTTTGCCAGTTTTGGGTACTTTAGCCAAGCTGAGTTTCTACTGAATCAAACTGAGTTTTGTCAACCTGAGTCCTAACCGAGTTTTTTGTCTTTGCCTCTCGGCAGGAAGTCATCCTGCGAACTGGATGTTTTCGGACCTTCTCTCCCTGGAAGTATCATCTGAGCTTCTAACTGAGCTAGGGATTCAAACTGGATGCTTGGATCTACTTTCCTCCAAGGGATCGTTTGAGCTTCACACTGAGCAAGGGATTCATCTCCACACCAACCCTTCAAGTACCGCAGGAAATCCAAGTGGCAGTCACTTTCTCCGTTTACCTACAAAACAACCGCATTCTGGGTAAACCCTGTCAAGAGTCAAGTTCAAGAATCAAATTTCCCACTGAGCCTGAACTATCCAGAGTGTCTTCACCTCACTTTCCAGTTCCGGTTAAGCAGTGTTCAGAGCAACACTAGATCCTGCATTATCTCCTCAATAAACCTGTTAAAACTTTGCCCTGGTTTTCTCTCTGTATTGTTTTTTCTGCTTTTTGGGTCAGACCTTAGTAAAATCATGACATGCTGCATGTTTTGAGCTTTCAGGCATTGACTTGCGTTAAGTGTGTCTAAAGCAGCAAACTCCAGAATTGGAAAATATGAACCTTTGCTACTCAATGAAAAATTCCAACCACTCAGAGAAAAATCCGAGAGCTGAAAAGGAAAATGGAATTTTCATTCAAGGAGAGCTTTTAGTCTTTTACAACAATTTGGTCCACCTACATATAAACTGATTGTTTTGGACGCATACCATAAAAAAGGCTCTTCTGTGTCATTTTTTTTTAAATATTGGCACTGTTTGCTTGAGCAAAAAGTAACTAAGATTACACAATGGATGTAGTGTAGACATAGTTATAAGTAGTTGAAATAGGAACATGTCCAGTGCTTAGTAAGGTAAAAGGATCTCTGATGCTGTCAGTCTGTTTCTCTTTCAAAAGCCCTTTAACCATGAACTCTCTCTTTCAAGAGGAAAATAAGCATAAAAATATTATCCTATCAACGCAGAGATGGTCAACTATATACCTCCTTGAATGATTTCATGGACCTTACCTTTCCTACAGCTAAAATTATTACAAAAATTAAGACCAAAAGTGATGTAGGGAACCCAGTTAACATGCGTAAACATTAAACAAGTACAATAACTTAATCCAGGATTGCTTTAAAAGAAGCACACATATTAGCAATATCAAAGGCAAGAAATATCAGTATGTACGACACTCAAAAATACTAAACTGAGCAAATCCAAAACAAATATATTAAGTGATGTAACTTTTAATAAACCCAGAAAGAACAAGACATGAGAAATTACAGTAAACATTTTAATGAAGGCGAAACATAAATTCCTAATTACCCACTCTATAGCAGTGAAATAAAATCATCCATTAAAGATGGCAAGTCTTTATCAATGATTTCCAGCAACATAAAAAACCTTGCAAACCATAACAACTTCGACCATCCTAAACGATTTATCAGTTTCACCACTTCCATTGGTTATTTAGGTCAAATTCTAGCTACACCAGATTTATTTCACAAACTTTAGCTCACACATCACAGGTTTTGAGCAGATGAATTTGCTATGAAGGGAAGATCTCTGGTGGACTGTAAATGTAGGGGAAGAGAGTATAACCACTTCAAAGATGCAGCAACTGAGCAAGACTTGCTTGAGCAGAAAATTTGCTTTTTTTCATGTAATCCTTTTTTCCTGAGTAAAGTGACCAGTTTTCCTCTCTGTTTGGGCACCATCATAGGCAAATGAAGTGAGAATTGTTGGCTGTACTTTTAAAGCAGAGATGAATGCACCACAAAACTCATTTTTTGTTTGTCTGAAGTGCAAAACACTTTTTTCTTTTTACTTATCGCTTTTAGCACAGTAGGTGAGTTTAGAGTCTAAACTTTAGACAAATTTTACAGAGCCTCCAGCAATAAAAAGAAAAAAAACACCATATAATCACAGGCGCCAAGTAAAAAAGTACAAATACTTCGTTACTGTATTTATGTACTTTTTAGGTATCTATCATTTCCTCCATTACTTATTTTTCTTCCTACTTCTGACTTCTACTCATTACATTTTCACACAAGTATCTGTACTTTCTATTCCCTACATTTTTGAAACAAACGTTACTCGTTACTCTTGGTTTCGGTTTAATGTTTATAAATATTATTTATATTTATTTGACGTCATGTGTGCTATCTAATGCAGATCATTGGCTCCATTAACATCTAGTGAAAACTGGTGTAATTGGATGAATCATATAACGCAAACAGTCATTGGTTAGCTAAAGGAAATCATCAGAAGCAAGCAGGTGTTCTTCAAACTGCAAACATGAATTGTCTATGCCATGCTACAATGTAGGATTCAGAAAAAGATGCTGAAATGTCTGAAAGGTAGGACACAGGCGAGAGCGTATTGGGAGATGGAGACGGAGACCAACAAAACCTCCCTCATCCTAGGCCCTATCTTAAAGAATTTTTTGAAATAGTCGAATAATTGAGATTACAATTCATATAGTGACATCTTGCTGTTTTTTTAAAGGTTACTTTATACTCTAAGTAGTTTTTGGAGCACATACTTTTTCACTTAAAGAGGTCAAGTTGATACTTCAACTTTTACCAGTGTTTTTAAACTGCAGTATCTATACTTCTACTTACTTAAGTTGCAAATGTATGTTCTTTTGACACCACTGCCTTTAATTAAGGTAGCAAATCTACCGAAGTTTTTTAATCCAAATGTCAAGCAAGTGCATCATGATGTCAGATCACATGATGCCAAATGTATACATTTTGAGGAAAAAAATGAAAAAGAACTAATACATTGATTTATACAAATGTAGAACATGCCATGTCAAAAGTTAGTGCTTATCCATGCAAACACCTTAACTGGCATTAGAGCAAACAAGTGCTTTTTACAATGAATTACCTGCATTTTGCATTTTTCTACTGGTATCCAGAGGACTCACCTTTGGTGATGAAGTCTTTGATGTTTTAGCCTCATTGCCTTTAATCTAATGTTTAGCTGCCATCACAGAGTTGGGTCTCTGGATTAACTGGTCTAAAATTCTAAGAGAAGGGTTTTAGTAAAATTAAATGTTAGTTAAAATCTAAAACAAAACAGTCAGAAATTTTGATTAATTCTGGACTTAATTGTATAAGGTAAATTGTAAAGAAATAAACTGAAACCTGTGCATCGTATTCTTATGTTAATAAATCTATGATGCCTTTCAATTCTGGTCAATAGTGGCTCCCCCGTTCAGAAAAACACTGTATTGTTTTGCCTAAAGGGAGTCAACATTTCCCATGAGGAACAGCAAGGTAAAATGCTGATATCCCTGTCGCCTGCAGTTGGCTTGAACTACATTTTGGTTTCCAGTTACTGTGTGAAAGATGGATAGTGATTAGTTAATGAATCTAATTGTGGTGAAACAATGTTAAATGATGATGTTGGAAATAAATGTTTAACTTGTACTTATTTGTACAATTTTCTGTATCAGCAACTGATGTTCTGACAAGTTTAGAGCCTTGAAATAGATAAATATGTTATCTTTGATAATTTAACAGTAAACACACATGTAGATCCCTAAAGGAATTTGCTGCATCACCAGAATATCAACCCTGTACAATTTTGACAAATATACAGTCTCTTAGGGAAATTAAGTCTCATCAACCTCCGTCTTTATAACAAATGGGGAAAGCAGTCTGCGCATTTGCAATTGTTTTAGGTTGCAGTGTTACTGACACCCTCCTCAACATTGCTTAGTGTCTGTGAAAGTGATACAGACCCCCTCAGGCCAAGACAGAGGTGTCATTCAACTAGTAGTAGGTCAACGTATAATCACAAAGTTCTGAAAAAAACTTAATGAAGGTTTAAAGTTACTTACATTAATGTTGGTTTAAAGAAAGCATAGAAGGCAAATAATCCATTAACAAATTCCTGCATTCCCCTTCTGACCAAAACTGTCCTTTACATTGCAAAGTAAAATAATCATCAGTCTTATCAAAAACGTGCATGAATATTTGTTTCTTTTCGTTTTCCGTCCATTGAAATGAGAAATTACTCAACACTAGAAGACCTCATCATACTGAAAATGTTAAAAGGTAATTAAATGCACAGTGGCTTTGAAGCCCTGGAGGCGGATGTGTCACAGAGCAACCTTCATGAAATATATCACTTAAAAAAGCACTTGAGTCTTCCCATCCAACAAGGAACAGTCTCTGGCTCTTGAAATATGGATTTCTACTTTGTTGCCATTTAGCAACCATAATAAACACTGAACTGTCTTTCAGGAAAAAGAAGAAGGTAGCTTAGCGCTGAAAGCTGCAACTGGGATTCTCTGTACTTCGAAGGAATTTTGATCCCTACAGGATGCATCTGCCGATGTGTAAAAAATGTGCACCACAAAAATTGAGGTGAAAATGTATCTCAAGAGTTAAACCCGACATAGACTGAGATATAACTAAACTCTCAAAGTTAAAATGTTCATACAGTTTGACAGAATGAATAAACTAAATGTGAGCATAGGTATCATTTCAGCCAAGAGAAAAACAAATATTTCAAGAAAAAGAATGAAAAAGAAGCAGCAGGAAGTATTTTAGGATAAGAAAAAAAGAGATCAGGAGACACTATTGAGGCATGCAGGAGACTGAGGCATAAAGATGAAAAGCAAAATAAAAACCGAAGAAAGTAAACCATGACAGCTCTCTCAGATACAGATGCAGCAGGGGAGCTGAGGATCCATGCGGACGGGCAGCACAAAGGGATGGCAAACCTTAAGAGAAGAACAGGGCGAGAGAAGATAAGACGAAGGGATATCTGCTGATAACCGAACAGGAGGTGGCAGCAGCACCAGCAGGACTTAGAAAATCAGCATCAAGCAGAGACACGAGTTGGATGGGGGGGTTTTAGACTCATCTGAGTCAGAACCAGCAGGAGGAGAGAAGAAACAAGTGAAGCAGAGAAACAGCAAGAGGTAAAAGAGATAGAGAGGGAAAGATTCACATAGCCTGCTGAAAACTAATTTGTTTTGGGGAAACACCTCAACCAGTAAAGGATGTTTATCTTTCATTTCTTTCTCATTTCTAATTATTTGTGCTTTGGTTTATACTCAGAATAATTACTTTCAAAATGATTTAACAGATATTTTGTGATTGAAAAGAACTTGCAAGTTAAAATCCACACAAATAAATGTCTTCCTTCAGCTACAGGGATGAGTGCAACCTTCATAAATCAACTAATCACTTCAGCTTGTTGTTTATTCTAATCTTACTGTGAGTCAAACATAATACCTCAGGGGTCTGTTGGAGAAGAGCAATGAACAAACAGTATCAGGAAGTGCAGGCACTAAAGTGGACAGGGCCGGAAAGTAGAGTGAATAAAACAATCTCTCAAGCGCGACAATCTATGTTCAATATATTTAATGAGAATAGAAAGGCTCTGAAAATACTGCAAAACTACCAGAACCTATTAAAGCATTAACCAGAGAAGCAGCCAAGTAACTTAAGGGGAGCAGTGAGATTTATTCCTCAATTGAGAGAAACTGTTAACAGCAGAGCTGTTAATCGTGAACTCAACAATCCAACTTACAGTTAAACACAAAACATGTCCAAGACTGATATGAAATATGCTATGTTTGATGGAAAAAACTAAATAAACATAGAGTAAAACAAAAATGGAATCAAAAAGGTTGGGTGCCAGTCCAACTCCCTGCAGATCAAAGATCCAAACAGTTAGCCGGGCATGAAATGGTTCAGATTAAGGCTGGAATATTAATACAAACCCTGGGATTGGTGTGATCTATTTTTCCACTAGTGCACTTCTTGGGCTTCCATAACTCAGGTAAACATCAGTTCATCACCTTTTGTTCTTAAATGTGCATTTATAACTTGTAAAAAAAAAAAATAAATCTAAATCCCTGTATTGTCCCACAATGGGGATATTCACCCTTTGCATTTAACCCATCCCCTTGGGGAGCAGTGGACTGCCATTGGGTGGCGCCCATGGAGCAGTGTGGGGTTAAAGGTCTTGCTCAGGAACTCTGAGTGTAGGCTGGTACTTGCAACCTTCTTTGAGCCCAAGCCTACTGCTCTAACCACTACTTTTAGAGATAATTGGAGTCAAAGATGCTATTAGAGGCTAAAATGTCAATTTTTTCATGTATTACCCAACTTCAAATGACGATTACTCACTAACTAAAGATGCCCACTTGTGCAACTTTTTTTCAAAGAAGATTAACCATTTTACTTCATAAAAATCATAATAAAAAGTATTACCCAAGATGCTGGAACGGAACTCACTTTCTAGTCACTTTCTGAGAGCTAGCCTATGGCCTATACTGTAGATCAACACTCCCCAAGCTAGTTGACTGTGTAAAACCACTGCAAATATTTAGTTTGTTATATTTTCAATGTTCATAGTGAAACATTGTTTTATAAGCATTTTCACAGCTTCAATTTCAGCGCCTCTTAAATTAAGGTCACATATTATGCTACAATTGAAAAATTTAACAATGAGACCCCCCAGAGCATGTTTTTGTTGGTTATGGCGGAAGATTCCTCTCAGATCAAGCAGATGGCATTTACCAAAAATCTCCTTATTCAGCCCTCCTCTGAACAAGCTGTTTTGGCTCTTCACACCCTGTCCTCCTGAAGGCCACACCCCTACAACCCACAACTATGACAACCAGTAAGAGATCATAATGATAGGTTAGGGGCAAGGAATAATACCTGGCTGGGAGAGACCACTCTAGACAGCTAATTTCCCCCTCATGACATCATAAAGGGCATGAGGGGGTACTAAGAGGTTCAGAAAAGCAATGCTAAAAGTGAAATGTTTTTTTCATTTCTGAAGGCTTCACATATGACCATTATGAAATGCTTATAAAGGGAACTCTGTATGAAATGGAACCTTTAGACAAAGTTTGCATGTCAATATTCATTTTTATTCTGAAATCTAAGTGAGAGAAAAAAGCAACAAATTGATCGGATTTGGTAGAAAAATCAAAGATTAGATGTTTAAGCTATATCTCCCTAAATTAGATTTAAGTAATAATAATAATAATAATAATAATAATAATAATAATAACACATTTAATTTATACTGCATTTTTCATAAAAAAATGTGGTACAGGTAAAAAAGAGAAAAAGCATGAAAAAGCTATTTTTAGAAGAGAGAAAAACATCTAAAGGTAAACTTTGCTAAAAAGAAATGTTCTAAGGCCTTTTTTAAAACATTCAGTTGGTTGAGGTGCCCTCAAGGTTTCATGCATGCATGTAAGGCTGGGTAGACAACGTGGCCAACCACCTAAATTCAATTGAGAGAGTGTGGCAACATTTAGAAATTGGGCAAGGCTGGTCGAGACCTAAGACAAAAGAAGAAAGTTTGTCTAAAAGTATAGTGGAGGATCTTTGGGAATTTTTGAAAAGATCCGCCCTTTCCTGAGAGGGACGCGTGCAGAAATGCACAAGCCCATAAGTTGCTGTTTGCATCGCTCAAACAAACTTACGTTCCAAAAGAAGATTTGCAATTTTTCCACTTTGTCAGACTCACCACTGGTAAAAGAAAATGGGGACGAACACGTGGGATGGCCTTACATAAACATATCACCAGAATGATTGACAATCAGGAGGACCACTTATTGAGATGATCCACCCAGGAAAAAAAACATCCTCCACTGTACCTTTAAAGTATTGTGCTCAGTTCCTGAACAAAAAATTGCAAATTTGTTTTAGTAAGAAAATAAAAATGTTTAAAATTAAAAAATAAAAATACATAAAATACTTGCAGGTATGTGGTTCAAAAGCAAGGAAATGCAGAAAAAGTTTAACTTTTTTTTTTTTTTTTTGAAATTCAAATATATCTTAACGATTTCTCTCAGTTTCCTTTCAAGTCATGATCCAAGAACTAGAGTTTCGTAAGTCTCAGTTAAACATTATTTAAATGATTGTCTCTGGATATTAACTCCGAGAAAGTTAACGTCAAGAAATCTCTATATTGTATTAAACATTTCCAAAAGTCAGAGCGCCCGAAACTCTGCGCTCTGAAGCCACATAATCCGTTCAGTGCTGTGTTCCCCATAAGGATAAACTGTATAACGGTATAAAGATATATGCGCTGAACTGATTCAATAGAAAATTAAGACCACTTTTAGTAAAGCATCCCAAATGGAAATTCTTTTTTTTTTTCCCGTTTTTTAAAAACGCCTCTAAGTGCGCCAATCAGCGCTCCTCTCTGTGAAAGCCGCAGATTTCTGAAAAAAGGCGCACGTGCAGATATTTCCTACAACTCTTCGCTGGCTTTCAACACTTTTAAACACGCGTAATTCACTGCGTATCGTCGCCTCTGGGAAGCAAAGTAATAAAGAAAAATACGCGTCTGTCTCACCTTCTGCGTTTGTCCCAGAAAAGCCAAGGAGGATAAAAAGCCAGGCAACACGAGGAATAATCCCATCTAATCTGGTGGTCCCCATATCCTTGATGGGAAAGGTGGAGGCTGAAGAAAGAGTCAGCGCCTGCTGCTGCTGGAGGAGAGAGACACGCACAACCTCTCCTCTGCAGCTCCGAAAAACATCTACTGCAACCCGAAGGAGGGAAGAGAGGAATCACTGAAGCAGAGGCAGTGGAGAAGGTGCAAGGCTGGTTATTGGGTATGGAATGCCAAGGTGCTGAAAATTAAATAAACAAATAAATCATTGTGAAAAATATACGGAAGAGGATTAGAGCCACTGAAGAAATTAAACAAGTTAACTGATTTTAAAATTTTATTTCAGTATAATATGGGAAAAAAGTCAGAATTTTGACTTTTTTCTCAGAATTCTGACTTTTTTCTCAGAATTCTGACTTTAATCTCAGAATTCTGACTGAATTCTGACAATAAAGAAGTCAGAATTCTGAGAGAAAAGTCAGAATTCTGAGAAAAAAGTCAAAATTCTGAGATTAAAGTCAGAATTCTGAGAAAAAAAGTCAGAATTCTCACTTTAATCTCAGAATTCAGACATTTTTCTCACAATTTTTGACTTTTATCTCAAAATTCTGATTTTTTTCCCCTCAGAATTCTGAGTTAAATCTCAGAATTCTCACTTTTTTCTCAGAATTCAGATTTTCTTTCTCAGAGTTCTAAATTTAATCTCAGAATGCTAACTTTTTTGTCAGAATTCTGACTTTAATCTCAGAGTTTTGGACCTTAATATAAATGGGCACCATGAAGGAAGAGATGTGTGAGCACCCAGCTTCACTGACAAAGATGTGAGTTGTTTGGAATTCTGACTTTTTTCTAAGATTTCTGACTTTTATCTCAGAATTCTGACTTCAATCTCAGAATTGTGGACTTTAATGTAGATGGGCATCATGAAGGAAGAGATGTGGGAGCACTGTGCTTCACTGACAAAGAGGGTTTGGGAGGAACACTAAAACATTGGTGGAAAACGTCGGAATTAGGTGAGTTTTTAGGTGCCCAAGGGGTCCCCGGTGATGCTATTATATTAATGGAAGAGCAGGTGATTGAAACAAGAGAGATAGTTTAGTCTTTAAAACAGACATAGCTACAGCTGATGCTAACATGTTTGTTAGCTGTCAGAATTCAGTCAGAATTCTGAGATTAAAGTCAGAATTCTGACTTGTTTCTTATATTATACTGAAATAGAAAATCAGTTAACTTTTTTAATTTTTTCAGTGGCCTTAATCCTCTTCCGTAGAAATAAGTATCAAGTGCATAATATCTAATTATTTTATTTTGAGGGTAAAAATACTAATTCCATTGGCAGATTATCATATCTGCTTAAGTCAGGGGCAAATACACTTATTTTGAGAAAGTTTTGCCAATTTTTAGAATGTTTTTGCAGTGTTATTGCAGTTTTTGGGGTTAGAAAAGTTTTATTTGTAATACACGAAAAAAATTCAACCTTCTTAATTAAAAAAAAAAGAAAGAAAGAAAATTAAAAATAATCCACTGGACTTTGTTTCCACGTTTGAAGACGTTTCTCTTCCCATCCAAGAAGCTTTTTCAATTCAAAAAGTCAGGAAAAGCGTTGAGAGAAAAAAGCAACCAAGCCACGCTGAAACATCTTCAAACTTGGAGACAAAGTTCAGTGTTTTTTTGGTTATTTATTTATTTATTTATTTTTTGAATGATTATGACCTGGATGACTGAGAATCTTCACCAGCTTCTTAATTCATCTCTGTGTCTGTTAAAGGTGTTATAGTAATAGCATAAAAAATAAATACATAAAAAAATGAACTGGAGTTGAATTGGAGTTTAAATTAAATTTTTTTTATTCCCAAAGAAAGTGTGTTTATACCATATAAGCAATCAGGATTCGCTTTGCCACTATGCTTTTTTTTATTATTCTAGGTTCTGTATGGCTGCTTGCTTTCCCACATTGAGAAAATAGGTAAACTCATGCATATATGCAGCTAAAAAACATTGCAAATGATAATGAGATGCACTACACAAATACAATCATACTGACACGTAAACACTTAAGACCAAAAGAAGAGCAACTGTTAAAGGAACTAAACAAGTAATGAAAATGCCTTTTAGTTGACTATTTAAACACACCTCTAATTGTCAAAGTAATTGATGATTGCTAAAAACACACACACAAAACAGAACAGTAAACCACAAACTACAGGTTAAGTGTTTGAAATAAAACTGTTTGGATGCATGATTTAGTCAGCAAGTTGAAAAAGTGGTGCTCAGACATGTAGATTGTTTTAGTGCAACAATGTTTAAAGGATTAATAGCCTAATTATGTACCGGTAATAAAAAGAAGAAATGGCCAAGTTTGCTGAAAGGCCTCTCACTAAATGATGAAGATTTATTCTGTGTATGTCTATTTTGAAGATGCAGAGATCTAGTGCATGGCAGAAATGAGCAGCACAATTGTATTATAAATCAGAAGGACGCTGTGTTTTAAAGCGGATAGATTCCTGAGAAAATGTGTGGCTGTATTGCTCCAGGGTGAATATGACATGAACAACATGTACCGTAGAATGGCAGGCAATAAACAAATAAATAACAGGGAGATTGTATACAGAATCTATAGGATACAAAGATGCTGAGAATAGACTGCAGGGTTTTAAAATCAAAGACACAAGAGAGTCAGGGTGTCATATTAAATTACAGGTAATCCATAAAGAATTCACAGAGTCATAAAAGCCTACAACTCAATTGGTAACGAACACAATAGTTATGTAATGATACGTTGGGGGCTGCATAAAAATGCCACGTCAAGTCAATTGCAGCTGTGTCAACAAGACAGTTATGGCAGAATTGGATGCATAATGAAAAAAAATATCTGACTCTGTAGAATAATGCATAAAATGAATATAAGGATTACTGTAAAACAAGAAAAGGCTGGCAAAGATGTCCACCAGTAGCCTGGTGACAAAACTACATGTTTTAAAAAATGTCAATCCACTAGAGAAGTTTGCAGACTTTGGGCTCAGCAGAAATCCCATGTATGATTTTTTTTTAAATATTTATTAGTTTGATACAGATGCAAATAAGTATTCGAACACCCGTCTGTCAGCTAGAATTCTGACTCTCAAAGACCTGTTAATCTGCCTTCTAAATGTCCACCTCCACTCCATTAATGATCCTAAATTAGATGCACCTGTTTGGGGAAACTAACATTTTCCATCTTAGAAGATAAAAACTCCTCCTAAAAGTCATCTTAGGAAATACACTATGTACCATCTGCCTCATTTGTTTGATGGACCGATTTATTCCATTCCTAGAGAACAGCTACCCCAGTACTACAGCCTTACTTAGCCCGTATTTAATATTTAAAAATGGACCCTACGGAGGTGATGACCAGCAGACAAGTTCAACTTCCTATAGAGGAGAGACAGGGTTGCCTTGGTATCCCACAGCAACAGAGCTGCTGACATAGGTTTTTCTTGATGATTTTGCAATATTTTTTGAGCCAGTACCAAAACCGATTCAAAATCCGATACAGTCCACTTGCCGAGTGAGTAGGATGCCACACAGAATGTTTGACCAGAGTCAGCCTCGGCAGATGGCCGTTCACACTGAGCCTGGTTCTGCTGGAGGTTTCTTCCTGTTAAAAGGGAGTTTTTCCTCTCCACCATCGCTACAAGCATGCTTAGTGTGAGGGATTGAATTTGAGTCAATAAATCGGTGCAATCAACTGGTTTTCCTTAGATAGAAAACTTTGAATCAATTTGACTGGATGATCTGGTTGAAATGTAAAGTGCTTTGAGATGACATGCGTTGTGAATTGGCGCTATATAAATAAACTGAACTGAATTGAATTGAATTTTAGACATAAAAGCAGTATCGTTAAAAACGTGCACTAAATTGTCAAAATAAGGGGTCATATAGAAAGCACTATACACATAGGGCTTTTTTTTCTTGAAATAAGTTTAATTTTTCTTAATTTAAGCAGATGCATATGACAGTTTGCCAATGGAATGGCATGATTTATGTTTAAAATAAGAATAAAGCAACTCCAATATCTAACTTCAAGTTCATAATATCTCATTTGATTTAAAGGCAAAATATGTTGATCTCATTGGCAGATCATTACATTTACCTGCTTAGATTAAGAGAAAATAAACCTATTTTAAGAAATGACTTACTTATTAGTCTTTGCAGTGAAGTTGTCTTGTGCCTGGAAGTTTGTAGGCTCAGTTCCAGCTTTCTTGCATGGTTCTGGCCAGATGTTAATTTGCCTTAGGGCAGGGTATTTATCACCGAGTTACCTGTTTATCTGGGATTATAAAATGAGTGAATGACGCTCTTGTGGAAGAGATTTGAGTAGCTGGTTGACTTAAAAAGAGTAAGTCCGCCAAAATGCCAATACATTCACACAGATCTTATAAACCAATAACAGGGCAATGTTACAGAACAATAACGGAATTATCCCTTACAAATAAAGGGACTTTTAGGCCTGATGAATACATTTTTTCCCTCAGTCAGTGGCCTGTTGTTATAATATAATAACCGTATCATTGAAAAAGTATAGAAAACCTAAAAGAAACGGCATTTCGTATAGGAAATAAGTGTATTATTATAAGTAAATTATATTGCAGTGTGTGACTCTCATATAAAAACAAACAAAATGTTGTTGAAGATACTTATTTGTATCTTATTTTCTGTTTTCAATAACTGTTATTTCTCTATCTGTTCACTTTCTGTCTAATTCAGCTAAATGGACATTCTTATCTTGACATATGAGGACCATCAGAGAGGCTCTAGCATCACCTTATATGGGAATGCTGTGGTGCTGTGTGAGAAGGGCAAGATGCTGACTGGGGGCTTTGGGGGAGGCAACCCCTCGCTGACTTTTTCGATAAAACTGAAAAGCATGTGTTAGCTCTCTGCCATTTTGCTGGTTCCTCAGCTAATAGTCAAGATGAAAACAAGCCTAAGATAGGTGTGGCTTTTTTTCTGCAATTAATGCTTATCAATGATTTAGTTAAACATGACTGGAATGAATTATGTCAGTACTTAAAGATTTGTCCTTCTTTTTGTAGACTATCCAAGATATACCTCCTCTGATTAAACCATGGGGATCAAATGATCGATCAGTGTCGTGTTTTTAGTTGAGTTTTAGTTAGAACATTCATTTTTCAGTTAACTTTCTGTGTCTTTGTTTTCTTGACACATTTGATGATAGTTAAATTGAAAAAGCTTGACAATTGGTTTGTCAGTTTGGTTGATTGGTCTAAACAAAAACATACTGGAAAATCTGTTTAAAATGCGCCTGCTGATTCCAGTTTATTGTAAAAGTTATGAAAATACAAAAATTCAAGGCTGAGATCAGCCATCATGTCATATTTGTGTACAGAACTCTGTGTTCTGTTTTTTCTTTTTATATTATTTGTAACATCAAATGTAGCAATAGTGTAGTCTTGTTGGCTGAAAAATCCACAAAAGCCTTAATATTTCATTTTGGCAAGCGTGTTTTGGAACAGAATGAAAATGAAAATGCACTCTGGTGCTTTTTGTGATAAAATTAATTGACACTTGGAAAAAAATAACCCACACCACTCTACTTTCAAGTCTAGCTCCTGTACAATTACTGTGCTCCTACGACCACTTTTTCATGCAGATTTGCTGGCAACCTAAGCATTCAAATCTAAATTTAACTGTTAAATAAAAACTCCACATATCAAAACATTAATAGAGACTTTCTTTTTTTCTTTCCAAAATCTATTACAACTGTGGGTAACAGCATTAGGCAACACTACATTTGATCAACATTTAACTGGGAATAAATGCAGGAGAAAGGAATAGAAAAGATAAATAAAAGACCCGTTTCATTCAGGTCACATAGTTCACCATGTAGAATAAAACCACTCAGTGTTACCTCAGATTCACGCCCCTTTTAGTGAACGAAAGGGGTAACTGTGAACCCTCAAGGGAGAGGAGCTCATAGTGGCATTCAGGGTTTTTCTTTACCTAGAAATAAAAAGCTTGAAAACAGAGAGGGGAGAAGAGGTTGTACAGAGGGAGTCAGGAAGAGGATCGGATAATGAAATAATGAAAACCCAACAAGGGCCCAGACAGCCATGGGAGTTAGCTGAGAGAAAGCACAGTTTGGGAATCATATTCCACTGATTGTAAAGTCTGCAGGAAACGTGGCATTCAAGCAGGAAAATATCTAGCATACATGTAGCCAACCAGCTACATGATTGAGTTTGATTCACAGTCGAGGGAAACTTGCTGTTACAAAAAGCACTTTTTTATTGCATTTTCAAACATCATTTACACATTTGTTTTCTATTTTCCCTCAAAGCAATGTTATTGTTTTTTTGCAGCATTTCAACTGCTTGATACAAATGGATCAGTGGCCTTCACACTCAGCAACCATAACAGTCTGATATTTTGGTCATAAGGCCAAGGAGCAATGCTTACTACTTAAAGGTGCAGTAGGACATCTTGCAAAAACGGTTCCAGCAAGCTATATTTTTGAACATACACAACCATGCCTCTCCCTTCAGACCACCCCACGAAAACCACGCCTTCAAAACACATGAAATGCATTCTGTCTGCAGCACGTCTGAGAAGCTGCTGACTTGGGAGCTGGCAGGGAGACAGGCAGCATTAATGAAGCAGTGCGCTTTGATCACTCCTCTGAAACAGTTTGTTAACGCCTTAATTAATTTAAAATGCTGAAAATCTGCCGGCAAAACATGTTTGCTTTTATTATCTTGGTGTCTGCAGTTTGGATTACGTACATAAAAAAAGGCCTTCCTGCCACTGCGGTGAACCGCGAGGGGGTGATTGGCCTGAGGCGGCTGTTGAATGGGATTCCTAGTGACAGCCCACCGCCGGTGTAAGGGGCTCTGAGTAGCTCCGACAGAAATAATATAGACAGGATGGTAATCTGGATGAACTGACTGCACTGATGATGTTTTCCAGGTGGACTTTCACTGGGAGGATCAGTTTTATCCCCGTAAGCCTGACTCACTGAGATCATCATCATCTGTCAGATGATCGTGGTGACTTACCTGTAATTCTCCCATAGAGTGTCTGAGATTGGCTTGTGCCCTGCCCCCCTCCTGCAGCAGCCGCAAGCCGCAGATCCTCAGCTGCTCCGCTTTAGTTCCGTTTGTTTGTTTTGATTTAATAAAGATTTTAAACTTTCCTACTGACTGTCTCACCTTGAATACTGGGTCCATCTGTCCTGTTTATGACAGATACATATCAGTCAAAATAGTCAAAATAGTCAACGTCTTATTACTGACTGCAATAACAATGGTAGCAGCTCACCAGAAAGCATTACTACATACGACATGCGCTTCGGGGAAACGCCCCCTCCATTTTTTGACACGCGCCTCAAACCCTCGGCTCATCTGAACACATCACTACCAAACATGTATGTATTGAATTTTGTGTCTATTCTTCAATAGAAACAAGACAAAGGGTAGCTAGAAAATAATGAATATTAGCTAGGTCTAAATTAATGGGCTGCATCCTTTCAAAGGTCGCATTTGTTTTATTTTTCATCATACTATGAGAAAATGCAGAGTGAACATAGAGTTAGAGGTTGAACTAACAGATTTTGCAGAATGGGAGAATAGAGATAGAATGAAGCAGAATGATTAAAAAGGGGTCCCTACTGTATGTCCTCCAGCAGGCTAAGCCTATATCAACAAAACTATAGAAATGGCTCAGGACCAGAGCCTCTCTAACTATAAGCTTTATCAAAAAGGAAAGTTTTAAGCCTTGCCTTAAAAGTAGACAGGGTGTCTGCCTCACGGACTAAAACTGGTAGTTGGTTCCACAGGAGAGGAGCCTGATAACTAAAAGATCTGCCTCCCATTCTACTTTTAGAAATTCTAGGAACCACTAGTAAACTTGCAGATTGAGAGCGAAGTGCTCTGTTAGGAGCACCAATCCTTCTTAATATAGCAATGGCGCAAATGTGAAAGACGGAAATTATGGAAACCTCTTTAAAATTGGACATAATGGTCAATAATAGCAGAAAGCTTTCCTAGTATAGAAGGTCAATTTAATTCCATCTCATTGGTTTTTCGGGCAGTTTATTTGGACTTGCTACAAGGTTGAAAACTTCTGTATCATCTACTGTCACTATGCTGAAGGCACATTGTTAAAAGAGGAAGGGCACAGCTAGCTAAACATTCAGCACACTAAAATACTTTAACAGCACAGAACTGAAGTTTCATCAACATGTTAATACTAGTGTTGCCCTGATACCAATACCAGTGTCGGGCAGGGCCCCCGATCCAGCACTAAAATGGTGGTATCGGTATCGGCGAGTACCAACAAATAGGGCACTGATACCATTTTGAGAGCCAAAAGTTTATTCAACTATTGTCACCCATTCCAGGTAGACAATAAAAAGTTCTACTGGATTAACTCTGTATTAGTCTTTTTCCTGCTTCACAAAGGTAGGCAGCAGCTTTACAAAGCCATGATGGCAATTATTTTACATCCAAGTAGTGTGCAGTTTTTAAAATATACACACACATCAATTTTTAACACATGGTATCAGTATGGTATCGGTGTCGGTCAATACTGTACAGCCAGGTATTGGGTATTGCTATAGGGGCCAAAAAATGGATCGGTGAAACACTAGTTAATACTCATTTCAAATAAAGATTGTGAACTATTCAACAAAAAAAATTATTGATTAGTATATTTAATTCAAGTGGTCGGTCCTTGGACTGGAAAGCTGTGAGAATGAAACATTTTTGTGCAGACTTTCTGGTTAAAGGTGTGGCAACACTGTAAATAAGGTTGCTGTGTTAATTAATGTCATATGTTCAATGTTGGATAATAATGTTGTCTGACCTGTTGGTCCCATGGTTTACTGAAAGTCCTGTTAGTTTGCTGTTTAAGAGCATCAGCGTCCTTTATTGTAAGTTTGTAATTGATTTAAGTTGGCTATAACTCCTGCGATGGACTGGCAAACTGTCCAGGGTGTACCCCGCCTCTCGCCCATAGACAGCTGGAGACAGGCAGCAACACCACTCACGACCCCTCTTGGGATTAAGCGTGATGGAAAATTGATGGATGGTTGGCTATAGCTCAGTATATTTTTTATGAAAATGAACAGCATGGGCAGGTTTTCAAGTTAGTTGATCAAAAAAAGCTGGCTCTTAGTACTTCAACCAACAACCATACTGTATTATTTTAGTGTAACCCAAGAGATTTATAAGCTTAACTTAAAAGTGACTTCATATTTGGTCACAAGAAATGTTCTAATAAGAATCGTATGAAAATTACATATTAATGTACAATATTTTGCCAAAGTTTACTTATTGGAAATAAAAAATATTTGTTTAACTTCTGTATTGACAAAAATATATTTCTATTGTACTTAAACAAGAAGGATTGATTTAGCAGACTCACATTTTTTGAGGTTTCTGAATAAATGTTTCATTTTCAGTTCAAGATGTCGCTAACATATCAGTTGCATAATGAATGTTGATTCAACTGCTAGAAATTGACTGTCTACCAGTATAGACATTCCTTTGTTGATGTTCCTTTGTTGTCTGAATTGCTCGCTGGGCTGAAATTTTTCCTCAGTAAAATGCATGTTTTTCTCACCGTCATCAACCACTTAAATTGCTCTCCAACTACATTTGTATCTTCATGTGCTTCTATTTCAGGGACTGCCATGTATGAGGGACTCCCTAACGGCATCTGTAGTCTGCGGCAGTTACCATAGTGACAGTGCATGTTGACATTGCGCAGCACGTATGCCCAAACTCACAAGCTACTTTATTAAATAGTGGCGCTACTGTTGGTTTTTCAAATATAAAACACCTCACAGTTTTGTGTACATTGTCCTATGGTCAGTTTCAGTGTAATTTATTTTTAGTGTATAAATTCTAAACAATTTAGGATTAGAGGACTTGCCTCCGTGAAAAAGAAAATGCTGAATGTTAGAAACTGTAAATCATATACCAGTCTTGTTTACCCTTGGTCACCATGTTTACATTTTATCACTGCTGCTTAAGTTTTCATCACTACTGCACTTTAAAAATTGAAATATCTTGAGAGCTGTACTGAATAAAATTTCTTTTTGTTTACACTCTGTGAGTACAAAATTACTATAAAGTCTGTCTAAGTCTCGAAGTCTTAGTGTCCTCAATGGTAGTTACATCCCTGCTTGCATTTTTATTGTTTCTGAAATATTGATTTCAGTTTCAATATTAGTTCAAGAAAACAAAATTAAAACACTTCAGAACTTAGACAGGATTTTCCTTCTATTTTTGTTTTGATAAGTCAATCATTTATATTTATATCAGGCAATGTCCGACTAAACTCTTACTTTAGAGGTATCATTTAGCTGCCGTTTTTTTGGTACCAGCTCCTCGTAATGTATGATCAGCTGGTGTCCAAGAGAGTGGAGTTATGCTGAAAATGCAATGTCAGAACAATGTTAGTCACAGAATGTGATGGCACTGGTTTAATCACGGTAAAGACTCCATTACAAGACTAAAACCAGCCATGTTTAAAAATTCACAAAGCTGCTGAGCTTTCATGAAGAATGGCAACTCAGAAATCCTTTTCAGAAATCAGATCTCAGAAGAAATTTTAGAGAGAAAAAAAAAGAAACTCATTATGATTAATGCTTTGATATGAGGAGGTTTTATTTAATGGTTACATTTAGATTTGAAGGCTTAGGTTGGCAGCAAATCGTGGCATGACTTCACCCATGCTGAGGTCCGGTAGAGCCAAGTCGAGGGGAGTCGAGCAGGTATTAATGGAAAATGGGCATATTTGTCCTGACATGTCTCCTCCACCTTCCAAGTGAGAATATCTGACATGGATGTTTAAATTCTATAGAGAATTTCACCAAAATATTCCCATTTCTATTTCCTCTGCCTAGAAATTTGAACAAATGTTGTCTTTGGTGGCTTAGTCAGGTTAATATCCGCATCAAAACAAAATAAAAGATACCTTCTGCTGTTGACAATTCTAAGTCGACACCAACGTTCAATGACTAAATAGAGGACTCAATTACCATAAAAATAGATTTTTTTATTTTTTGTACCGTTTTGCTGAGAATCGATGTACCAGAGCTAGATAATAGCCCAATAAATTTGACTTCACAAGAAGACCGTTATAGCTGTATTTATATATAAAACTTTATAGTGAATGATTTCAACAAAGTTGAAGAATGGGGGAGGAGGGGATAAGAGTCAAAAGGAGAGAGAGATGTGGAGACAGGAAGGGGGGTAGAAAAGAGAAAATATAACAACAAAACAGCAGAAGATATACATTAGCTCCTACAAATCCTCTTCTGTATCAACAGAAGAGGAGAGGAAAAAAAAAAACAGATAACCAAAGTAAACATCAATATAGTTTCAAGAGCAACGATGTGGAAAGCAAAACCAATGATTTGCTTTCCACATTACCATTCAGGGTTGTATTTATTATTAGCTGCTACTTATATGCTATCAGTCTGCCTCTGTGAACACCTGAAACCAAACTCTTGCAGAAATATGTTTTTCTTCTCATGCAAGCAACTTGAGCTGCACTGCTCTTCCACACATGATCTTCCACACACTCCACTAAACATTTCAAACATTGCTTGAAATGTTGTGTGGTCCACTGAAGCTTGAAGCCCGCATCAGTCTGCATGCCATGTCATTTAGCTGCTTCCTACCTGATTTCTGCTTCTTCTCTTTTTCAGCGCCTCCACACAGCATAGTCCAGTCAACTCATTCCCTGGTGTACTGTGACTTTCTCAGGGGGTGGAGATGCTCTTCACTCCATGACATATATAGAAGCATGGGCATAGAGAGATGGTCAGAGCCTAGACGTCAAACCCAAAACCCTGGAAAATATATATTTCCCAATATCTTTAGGTGATCTGTCTGACTTAATTTGATTCCTCTTTTTTAGAATGTTTGTATATAATAAAAAAATCTCCAAACATAATTAAATTCATTTCTATACAAACTAATCCTAAAATCTGCCTATATTATCATTTATAACATTAAAAATCGGATGTTTGGATAGTGAAATCAACAGCAAAATGATTTTTTGACCTCATGCAGTATTAAGCCTTTCATAAAAAATGTTTGAGGGACAAATATTCCTCATTCACCATTTGTCCTTCCATCTCACACGGAGAAACTATGAGCTACTGTATGGATGCATACAGTAGCAGCAATAATAAACAGTACAGGTCTGAAAAAAGCTCTGTTGTGCACATTGCTCCTGGGAGCTGATTAGTTTCAGGCTGACAGCCACAGGTTAAAAGGCCAGCATCCAGTGGGGTTTTCTGTTGAGTTTCAGTCAGTCAGTCAACATGCTGCGTTGTACATAAATTGACGCCATCTCTGAGCTCCTGCATGGTTTTTAGCATCTGATCTGTCTCCTGCTGTATTCCTACAAAGATTGTGAAACTTGTTTTTAAAAGGATTCACTTTTTTCCAACTTTTCTTTTATCACTGATTCTAGTCATATTTTGTTGATGCTTGATGAAATAGTCTTTTAAATTATTTGAGCTTAGCTTTAAAAGATCCAAAGTGTTAAATGGCAACATTCTCCGCCATCCAGTGTTTAAGTAGAAGGCAACTGGATTTCTCTTTTTTAATGGACATATCTAAAGTCTTTTTCAAATGATAAAATCATAGTAATTGACTTTTGGAGTATTATTCCTGTAGTAGGAGTTTTATTTTTTTTATTTCTCCTTTGAGATTTAGCCATCATAACAAAACATCAAAAGTATACATGTTGGCATTTATTATTACTTAACTGACTGTTGAAAGCATATATGAATATTACAGTTGTTTTTATGCTGAAAGATATTGTCAACAATACTTACATGCTACTTTCTCTCAGCGCTTCAAGCATAATATTGCACTGTAACAATCTAATACTTGGTTTTCAAATACAATTTTCACGATTAATAACTCTTTGTGTTTTCAAAAAATTTTCCTCCTCTTGTTCACTTGCTTCTTGTCTTTAACGAGCCTTTCAGTTGGCGTTTGTTTGGTTCTGTTGCCACTCCCGATTGTTCCTTTGGTGTTTTCATCCAGTTTCTGTCTTACTGTGATCCTGTGATTCCTGGTTCCCTCAATAAATAATCCTTTACCAACATGTGCCTCCCAACATCTGTTTTCATTATAGTCCTTTACTTTCACAAATTATGACAATTATAGCTGTAATATAAATTCACTGCATAGTTTTTCTTACCTTATCCCAATCACTTAGTGGTCTTTCAGTGTATCTGGTTATAAGCAGGCATATTTACCTCCCCAGATCCTCAATACAGATCGGTATGTTTAAAGACAGACTCAAATCCATTTGAATTTGGCTAGAAACAGCTCTGTGAGACTGAATGAATAAGAATAAAAAGTAACCACACAAAAGAAATGTCAATGTGGGTCTGCAAAGGCTTAGCATGGAAAACAGTATTCATCCTATAGGAGTGAATGAAATCAACCAGTGTAGGATAGGTGCTGTAGGTTAAAAACTGATTAAAATAAGCAGGGGGAAAGAATGAGGAATCAGTGCTTCCTCATTCTCTCAGTTTTAACAGCAATGCTGTTAAGCTCAAGGAGCTGGGCTCCAGAAGCCAGGCTGTATTTAGAGTTTAGCCCAATTATTTTTTTAGGGTAATATTCCATGTCCCCAGAGCTAGGGCTGGGCGATATGAAGAAAATCTAATAGCACGACATATTTGGGCTATATCACGATATGTTTAAAAGAGAGTGTTTGGCTGCAGAGTCTAGACTGCACTTTCAGATGCGAGGGTTAATAAATAAAACTATTTTTTGAAATGTTGAGACTTTTACTACAAGAAATAAAAGATTAAAGTTTGAAATTTTAAAGATTATCAACAGACATCTGTTGGAGACTCTTCTCCAGTTTGAGGGTCACTGCCCAAAGTTCTTCAGAGACCACGGGCACTACAGTTGCCTCCACCTTTCAGGCTCTTTCTAGTTCTTTCCTGATTATTTTATATTTTTGCAGTTTTTCATGTTCTTTTTGTCTTGACGTTTCTATCATTTGTGATGGCCACATTGCCCACTATGGCTGTGCTGCTTATTTTGTACAGATGTTTCTATACACTGTACCAATCACTTGGTTATGGCATTCTGTGTATTTCTTTGCTGATAGTATCATACACCCTGCAGCCGATGGATTGTTCTTGGGGCCTCTTTTAGCCTGGACCTGGGATCTTGCATGTTGCAGTTTATCTGAGCCTTCATTGCTCTGGTGCTTGAGGGCTGCTCCTGTGATGCTGTGATCAGTGTTTGTATTGGATTATATCCAATTTAGAACTGTTTTAGTATCCTAACTAGTATGTGAACAAGAGTATCCGAGGACCAACTAATGTGGTAACCTCCCCATTTTTGAGAGTGAGGAATCAGTTTGTCATGATGGGTTCTAGAGTTAAGCCCAAAATGCAGAACACACACGGAGGGACTGGGTAAAAGTTCAAAAGAGTTTATTGAAGCACAACATAAAGATGAAACTGGAACTGGTTCAGGCAGAGGAGCAGGTTCACTGGAGATTGTAGGTTAGCAGAGTTCATGAGCAAGCTAAGCATCTAGCTTCATACTATTTTGGCTGGTCTAGATCTGAGCTTCCAGCTCACTGCAGAGAACAACAGGGGAAAAATCCACATAGGATTCTTGAAGCTGATTCCACGTAGGAATCTTCGGGTTGGCTCACCAGGGCAGATTAGCAGGTTAGACTTTCCTAGAGCTTCAGGCTTGAGACTGGTTTCCTGTGATGCAGCTCTTCCAGAGCTTCAGACCAGAGACAGGGTTCCAGAGGGGCAGCTCTTCCTGAGCTTCAGACCAGAGACAGGTTTCCTGTGAGGCACAGACAAAGGAGAGATTAGAATCTGAATCTCACACTAGAGACAACCAAGATTCAATCAAAAACAGAGACTCTGGAAGCTAACCAACTAAGATCAACACTGCGGCGTGGAAGCAAGGTCAGGCAGGAGCTTATAAAGGAGAGGTCTTCTGATGAGAGGATTAGCAACAGGTGTGCAGGAAGACTCCAGCCCTAGGGGAAAAATACACAGAACAGAAGAGGATCCTCGGTGCCCTCTGGTGGGCAAGCCTGAGGATCCCAACACAGTTTAGAAGTACAGTACAGTATGATGTGAATTAACATCAGGCTAAATTTAGGATTAAAACTATACTGGTAATGGCTAGGGTAAATGTTAGGATTAGACAGAAATGCAGTAATTAAATTGAATATTTTTCTGTATAAGGTCTTAATATCAATAAAAAAAAAAATAAATTAAACCTGTTTGTTATTTTGGGGGAGGGGTGTGTGTGACGGAAGTGCTGGATGCTGTTTTATGGTGAGATTTCATCACTTAGGGTTTGCTCCTGACATGCACCACTGAAGTTCTGTTAACAAGCAAGCTAAGTTCATTTGCAGCTATATCTTTTAATTGCTTTACTTTAAAATCAGAATGCCTTCAGTTGAAGTAAGCTACAAAGATAAACAACTCAGACACCAGATAAACCACTTGTCTATTGACTTACCTCATCAAGCAATAGGCAATATTTTGATACCTAAAGATTAGGTTAACTTTGGCTCCTATTAAAAAAAGGTTTTAGGAAATGAATAAATTGAATCAGTTATACTACAAATTGTTAGTGATTGAATGCAATTTGTAGTTGAACTTATTTTTGAGCCACTGCCTTGTTATTTTGTCCATATGATGATGATTATGTTGGATAGCATACTGAGTTTACTGGTGATCAATGCTCTCCAACTGTGTTTTACAAGCAAACTGTCGGAGGCCCACAGGCCAACAGACTGCCCAGTTGGCTGGAGCAAAAAAGACATGCAGAGATCAAACACTCCAAGACTAACAGAAATGACACACATCAGCCTCACAGAAGATTCAAGACATCAGTCTAATGTATTAGATGCAAAGGAATCGCTTTAAACTCTGTTCAGAAAATGAAGGTGACTTAATGAGTAAAGTTGATTTCCCTGAAATGCTAAATGTTCTGTCATGATCTCGGCACCATAGGCTGGATTTTACTTCTTTTTCTTTTATCTGCCTTGCTCCACCCTGCGCTCATTATCTTTCATTATATCCACCTGTTCCTGTTGCTATTTATGCCTCTGCTTCCCAGCCATTGGTGGCAGATTATTCAAGCTCCAAGTGAGACTACTTCTAGCGTTCACTAGCCTGTATCTGACCCGTTTCTGCCCCCGGACTTCTTAGTTTTGGCCGCCCCTGTTTCCCTGTCCTGCGTCTCTGGGCTGTTACCTGGGTTCCGTCTGTTGTCAACCTTGGACCTGTCTTCTGACCATGGCTTGGATTATCCTCCTGGTTCCTCTACAGGCACTGGCTGCATTAAAAGAAAGATAAAAAGATAAATGTAATTGGTTGGGGTTCTTTTAAGAGGTGTTGTCAATTTCTCTTGCAAACTTTCTGGAGTTTGTGTTTTATTCTTTAGTGGATATTTTTTGGTCTCTTCTCTCTTGTGAGTTTCGCTATTTAAAGCTGTTTAAAAATGTCTCCATCAGTCAGAGCTTTAAGTAATGAGTAGATTCAGTTCACCAACCTGTGCTTCCCTATTACCTGTGCTGCGTTCTCTATCTAATTTACCAATATCCTCTTTATTCTGATGGATCCTCATCATCAGGCAAAGTTAGCCCTCAAGGGTTAATTAATGTTTTGGACAATTCCTACGATGCTTAACCACAGCAACCACAGCAAGAAAACCTAATTTATTGTAATACTGCCTCTCAATTTTAACCGGCATTAAAGAAGAAAAATGAAAAATTGCATTAAAACACAGGACATGAGCTTACTGTATGTCACTAAAAAGACAGAAATACGGTGTACCCTAAAAGATTCTAGAAGACATTTTACCCTAAAAGATTCTAGAAGACATTTTACGCACAAAAAATCTTACAGAAATTTTTTTTACACACCAATCATTAACAATTTCAAAGGAACTTAAATGGAAAAAAGAACAAGAAAAACAATTGCAAAGAAATTGAAGATTATATTGCCAACTAAAGTTATACACTGCCCTTAGATGGTGACATCTACATTTAATGAAGCTTCTTGAAATGTGTGGTTCATTGAAGCAATTTGCCCAAACGGTTCAATGCCTCATGACCATCACTACAAGAATAATTTTTTGCTAGATTTAAGAATCACAAATACAGAAGCCATATTTCAGAACCAATCAACAAGAAACCGAGGAACCAAAAACTAGGACATACTATGAAGGAATAAACCTAAGGAGTGATGCAATAAACAGAATCCAGCAAATAGGAACTGCAGAGGAGGAGTATAAATGCCAAACAGTAGGATTAATGGTGTAATCAATTGATTGGGAGCAGGTGTGGACAAAATGATCTAGAAGGGAGCTAAGGGGAAAGGAGACTGCATCAAGAGTGTGACCAAGAAATACAGAAGTGCTCAAATAAAGCCAGAAAACAACTAGGTTAACAAAATGGAAATAAAGCCAATGACCTAGATAGATAACATAGAATGACATACATCAAAGTGGAACTGGAAACTCAAAAGAGAAAACTTAAATAGAAGCAAAAAGTCGAGAAGGGCAAAATCATGACAGTATAATGTTAAGGTGTATTTACAAGTTGCTAAGTGTCTTTAGCACCTGATGGATAAGGTAACAATGTTGGTATTAACAGAGATGGGAAGTAACGAAGTACAAATACTTCATTACTGTACTCAAGTAGATTTTTCTGATATTTTTACTTTACTTTACTACTTATTTTTATGGCGACTTTTTACTTCTACTCCTTACATTTTTACTCAAATATCTGTACTTTCTACTCCTTACATTTAAAAAAATTGGCTCGTTACTTTAGTTTTGAATCATTTCAATGGAGTTACCGTTATTATTTTTCACGTCATCAATACCAAATTCATTCTAATTGGATGGGAATCCACGTTGCATTTGACGCACCACTACAAGATGAATCGACAGATTTGTTGGTATTCATTCGCGGCAAATCATTGCAGCTTGGTGGCGGTGGCGTTAGCATAGTAGTATGGACGACGAGATGATTGGAAATGAACACAACGGAGATCTAGTCCTATTGGCAGACATCCATTTAAAATGTAGGCAACGGCATGAAAAAAGTGGTTTCTACTTTTACTTTTATACTTTAAGTAAATTTACAAGCCTGTACTTTGTTACTTTTACTTGAGTAAAGAAGTTTAATCAGTACTTCCACTTTTACCAGAGTATTTTTTAACACAAGTATCTGTACTTTTACTCAAGTATGGAAAGTGAGTACTTTTGACATCTCTGGGTATTAACACTTGTTGTCTAAATGCATATTCACTCATAATTCAGTCCGGTGGACTGCTCTAATGTTCTCTAATAAGTTAGTCATGCGTATTCAGCCACACAAAGTTTTGCAAGTTTAAATGTTATATTCTATATGAAGTATCAGATGGTTTCATTATGTATTTTATTTTATGGTACAAGGAATTATAAAAGAAAACGTTAAAGGATTAATAGATATAAATGGTAAAAGAGTGATAACACTTGAGGTAAAGATTTCAAGGACTAAAAAGGTTGTAATAATTTAAGGTGAACAATCTTTCATGTGTAATTAAAAAGCTAAAAATATTGTAGTCAACACACTGTCTGAGTTACAAATGGTATTTTTTATTATGCTAGTTTTTTTGGTTCTTTTGATGTGTTCACATGAAAGGCTATTCCATAAAGAGATAGGGAACCATAAGTTTGAGAGACCATCTTTTCAAGCAGGGATGATACAATTTACACTATCAAAATATCCATATTTTTAAATGTTAAAAATATGTTAATAATAAGGTATTGTCCTGTCCTCCAAATAACTCTTTCAGTTTAAAACGTTTATTTTCAAAGTACAACTGAGTGCGCTTTAAAGGGTTAATATAACATCATTGAATTAATCAGTTATTCAATTAATATGCTATTGATTATTTTTTTCAAATGCTGCACTGAGAACCAAACTCAACATGACATAAATTTTTATACAGGCTTTTTTGGAGAACATTTTGCTACTACATCAGTATTCACAAGAGATTTTTTCTGTTCATGCTTTAAACAGTAAGTGCAATAGATGTCCTAAATACAGGTTGTCATATGGTGAACAGCAGTGGCATTTTAAACTTCCCAAGCAGAAAACGAACAGTAGACAGCTGCCATTCTCCCGTAACAAGAAAGGAGGGTAATGATATGCCATATGTCTATTTAAGGCCAACTAAGTGAAGTCAGAATGCCAGCAGCTAAGATGTGGTTTTATCCGTGACGGTGGAATGTTGCAGACGTTGAAGACACTGTTGTTTTCATCAGCCGATACTCCCTACAACAAGCACCGCTCCGTATCACAGAAAGTAATAAAGATGGACACGAGTTGTTGTGATGAGAGAAATGTTGTGTAGGACAAAATGCGTTCATCTTCATTTTAAACATTTTTTTTTTGTAGAAACAACTATTAAATCAGCAACAATAAAATAGTAAAGCAATGGCAATTCTACTTCTTTATTCTGAAATTGTTTTTCTTTTATCATTTTCTTTAAAAAAGCACGAAATGTTACAAATACATTTAACTACACATTTAGAACCTAAAGTGAACAGGGGCAGTGTTGCCCTAGTGGGTTAGAGCAGTCCGCTTGTGTTCTGAGAGTGCTGTAAGTACCGGGATTAATCCCCAGAGACTGCAACCCCAGGGATCCTGTGCAAAACCCTTCACCCCACACTGCTCCCCGGGCGCCACACAATGGCAGCCCACTGCTCCCCAAGGGGATGGGTTAAGATGCAGAGGTAAATTTCTCCAATGTGAATCAATAAAGTTCACACTGCAAAGAAGGGAAATCTGAGTAATTTTTTCTTAAAATAAGTACATTTCTTCTGGAATTGAGGACGAAAGTGAGACACTTTGCCAATGGAACAAGACAATTTACATTTGAAATTAGAAAAAAACTATTTCATTGTCTTATTTCAAGTTCATATTATCAAATTATCTTATTTTAAGAGTAAAGATACTAATTTCATTGGCAAATCATCTTATTTACCTACTCAAATTAAGGGTAAATACACTTAATTTAAGAAATTGTTACTTATTTCTAGACCGTTTTTGCAGTGCAAATTTTTGTATTTATTATTTAATTTACAAACATTTACTAAACTCTGTGATGGACTGGCGTGTATGGTGTGACAGGCGTGATGGACCCCTCCCGACCCCGCTTGGGATAAGCGTGACGGAAAGTGGATGGATGGATATTTACTAAACAGTATGATGTCAGGATGATCACCTATGTCTACATGTATATATCACTATTCACTCTTCTTCAAGTAGCTCTCAGATTCACCATTATGCCTCATGGATTCCTCTGTACTACCTGGCCTTTTTCTGTTGCCCATTACTCCATTTTTCTTAAACAGTTTTCATATCTTTTTCAATCCTATTTCGTTTATTAAGATAATTTTATTTATTTTTCTAAGCCTGCAGGAAAAATTACAGTAAACACATTTCTGGTTTCCTTTGGCAATTGAAGAACTACAAAGCATTTGCATACAGTATGACTTAAATGTGTGTATTCCCAGATGTACAAATATATTTGTTACACTGTACATAAATTAGATAGTAAATGTGCACAAATTATCTTTGTGAACATTAAATCTAAGATAATTCAATTACAAAGGCTTAAAAATCGTGGCAAGCTTTCGTCTGCACCCATAATGTAGAGTAAAATTCAATAAAAATAATTATTTCTGGCTTCAAGTAATTATAAACTTAAGTTAAAAGGTATCATATGTCTGTCAGTATAAAATAAAAAGTGCAATAATCATTTGTAAGAATTTTTTTTTAAATGTGGAAAGATTTTCCTGTCTTTAATTATGTTTAAACTTTTGACATGACATTAAAAGTGGTGGTTTAAATAAATAACATGGTTTTGATCTGCAACACCCACCCACTCACACACAGACACTGTAACAGTCTTTTTGGCAAAATGTTTGGTAGTGTTTTATATGAATAATTAGGCTATACATATTTGCTTTACTTATATCTATTAATTCATGCTGTTGATATGTAATTATTGCTCCTGTGGATATACAGTACAGTGTAAGTTCTGATATTACATTTATACAAGAATTTATTCAAAGTTGCTTCGCTGATCCCATGTGGTGGTTTTGTATTACTGTGACACCACTAACATTTAGACAGCAGAAGTAATATAATTTTTTCCCCACTAATCCTATTTTGTTAGATGTATTTTTAAGAAATTGTTTGCTGTTTAATTTATTATATAAAAAATCATTTCATTGCATAAAAAATGTAAAAAACCTATGATTCATCAAACAATCCATCCTCTGACCCTCCTCTGTCAGGGTCTAGAGGAGAGGTCACAGATTAGCGGACTGTAGTGTGGCTCTGAATCCAACATGATTTAAGACCTTTATAAATTACTGCATGTTTTCTAACTTCACTTGCACCGCTTCTCCTGTTAATATGGTAAAGCCCTCCGGATTGCCCGGGACGCAGGCTGCACATTATACAAATTAGCCAATGAGCTGCTGTCAGTCTGGGTTGCTGCTGCTGCTACTTTTAGACACAGCAGGCAAACCTGTGGCAAGCCGGGCGATGGGAAAGAAGGAGAAGATGATGAGAAAAAGAGAGCAGAGAAAGTGTGAACTGCTGGAAGAACTGTGGTGAACTGGTGACAGAAAAGGCAAATGGTGTGCTCAGAGATGACCCTGAACATTTTGAGTATGTTTGGCTAAACCTGCTGCTGTGAAGCAGGATTCTCCACCATGAACAGAATCAAAAATAAATATGGATCCAGACTCAAAATGAGCTCCTTGATATGTGCTTTAGAATGGCTTTGTCTCCATTCAAACCCAGGTTTAAAGCCTTGCAGGGCAGCATAAAGCCCACTGCTCTCGTTAAGGCAGAAAAAAGGAAAAAATAACAAACAGTCCACGTGTTTTATCAAACATGTGAATCAGGAAATTGTCTATATAACAAACTTAAAGGAATAGTTCGGGATTTTTGACATGAATCTGTATGGCATCCCCATCACCAGTGTCATGCAATCACACTGACTTACCCCAGGCAGCATCCTGTGAGCAGAGTTCTCGTCCAGCTTTGGTCAAGCCGAAAGTAGTCCGGCAGGTTTGCTAGACCCAGCGAAATAAAACGTTTCTCTTCCCAAAACATTATGTGTTCAAAAGAGTGATATTTTTGCATCCCAAAAACATTGTAGTGGAAAAAGTCACACGTCGTTATCACTTGGTCCTATTTTCTCTCTGTTCGTATCAGTGCGCGCGACACCATGACCTGACAGCTAGGGCCTACTAACCTGACAACACCTGACTAAGCCAGATGCATGTCTCGCTCCGCCTAGCTAGGAGCTAGGCGGAGCGAGACATGCATCTGGCTGTTGTTGAGCTCGCTGTCAGAATGACGGCGCGTTAAAATCCCGAACTATCCCTTTAACAATTGTTCTCTACTTAAAAAAAGCTTTAGAATTTAAAATGATAAAATTATTTTTTATTTATTTATTTAAAAAGTCAATGTAAAACATGGATGCATAAACACCTCATGTTATTTCAGTGTTAAATTCTGTTTAAAGTAACAGATCAATAATAATGTCTCCGGACCTTTACTGGTTGATGATTTTCTTTAATTGGACCTCGCTGATTTTTAATTGGTTAACCCAGGTTTAGGGGGATTGGTGTCTACCACCATTAGCCTATGGGCTAAGGCAGAGTTCACCATGGACAGGTCACTGGTCAATCACAGAGCAACACAGAGCCACACAACCATGCACAACAATATTAACCTAATATTCCTGGTTCTGGACTGTGGAAGGAAGCTGGAGTACATGGAGAGTACTAAAGCATGCATGAGGAGAACATTCAAACTCCCTCTCTGGTCCTGTGGCTGACCCAAAGATAGTGCTCTACACTGCAACGGCATGAAGCCCAGAGTCAAAATCAATAATGATTTAAAATCTAAATTTAAAATGACCACTTTTTGATGATTCATGAATTAGATCTAGATCAGTGTGAAATTACCATTAAATTCAGAAAGAATTCAGTGAAAATACAAAACATCTCAATGATGTACTGTAACTGTATTGAAAGTTCAGGAAGGTATGTAAATTTACATTTGGTGAACTCACCTAATTAATCAGCACCATTATGCATTTTAAAAGTTGTAGATTTTAATAGATTTCTGACTAATCAAATGTGTAGTTTTGTCAGCATTACAGAAACATCTACAGTACCTTCCCTTATATCAAACAAAAACTCAGTCTCTGGGAATCATTATTTAAATCCAACCCAAGTGAACAATGATTCTCCCTGAGCTTCACTTTTCCCCCAAATGATGACTATTTTTATCCATTAATGACCTTGTGTTAAAAAAATTAAAGAGGGAAATAGAGTTTCATTAATCCCTAAAATAGGATTTCAATTCACCGTCTTTCATTAAAAATGTTGTCAAAGAAAATTCATCCCAGAACAAATCGTCCATTGTAAAAGAACAGCAGCTCAACTACGATAAGAAAATCAATCACACGGAAAATAATTAACAACCAAGCTGGATCAGTCTATAAAGACGTGAATTAATTTTTTCAAGACATATTTAACATAAATAACATGTCCTTTTTGTGTTGCTTTACTTGTGATCTAGCGTGATTCATTTAGTGCTTTGTTCATTCCAAAAGTACCATGTCAGCTCTCCGTCAGTCTAACTGTGGCTCAATAAAAGCAGTGTCAATAAAAGGCATTCAACTTCTCTATACATTGAAATTTTGCACATAACTAATTTGGATTTTGGATACATCCAGATTCTTCTTATGAGAAAATAGGGATAACAGAGACCCATTTAGACTCTTGTGGATGATTTTCCAGCCCAGAACAGATCTGTGTCTTTAATTTGTCAGTAGCACACAAAATAAAATCCCTAATGATTCATTGATATATCAATCAGACTGCAGAGCTATTGCCAATTAGTCACTTAGTAGAATTGCTACCATTTGCAAGGGAGAGAAAAATGCACAAATTACTTACTCTTTGTGAAACTGAAGTAACAACTGCTCTTTTTCATAGAATATATTGCACACATTTTATAAGTAAAAAAAAAAAAATATATATATATATATATTCATGTTAAAATAAATCAAAACACAACATTTCTGTCATGATGGGTTCACTAAAAGCGACCCAAGTATGCAGAACACCACTTACGGACACGGGAATAAAAGTTTAACAGGTTTATTGAAATGCAAGCACACAGAAAGTACTGGTTCGGGTTCGGGCCTGGACACAGGTTCACCGGAGTCTGCGTGAGAGACAGTTCAGTTAGTGTTGCAAGCTGGAGCTTGATTTCTTTGAAGATAACTGATTGTACCTTGAGGGTTCTTGAGGTTAGCTTTGGGAGAGTCACTGTTGGATCTGGAGAGGTACTATGCGTAACCCAACAATTTCTCCTGATATTAAAAATAAAAAGTACCATCTATTCCCTTTTTGGATATATATATATATATATATATATATATATATATATATATATGTATATTATTTAGGACTATATTTAGGACTATCATAAAAAGATAGTCCTAAATAGGCTACTTACAGGGATAATCTATTATCCCTGTACCATCTATTCCCTGTTTTCCAAAAAGGGAATAGATGGTACTTTTTATTTTTAATATCAGGAGAAATGTTGTGTTTTGATTTATTTTAACATGAATATATTTTTTTCTTATATTGCTTTCTTTTTTTGTATACGCATAGTACATGACTAAGCACCTTCAATATGCTACAGAAGACTTTAGCAACACAGTATAGAGCAATTCAAAAGTCAAGGCAAGACCAAAAAGATCTAACACCTTTATTTATATCAAACCAATTCACCACACATGTCATCTCAAGGCACTTTACAGTTCACCAGATCATCCAGTGAAATTGATTAAAAGTTTTCTATCTAAGGAAAACCAGTTGATTGCAAGACTCATTGACTTGAAGACAATCCCTCACACTAAGCATGCTTGTAGCGAAAGTGGAGAGGAAAAACTCCCTTTTAACAGGAAGAAACCTCCAGCAGAACCAGGCTCAGTGTGAGCCTATGACAACGTTATTGCTTCATTCATCTGTTGATGAGATCTTGTTATCTTTCAAGCCCATGCTGAAGAAAAACATCCCCACAGAATGATGCTGCAACCAATATATGACACAGGAAATTATGAATTTTTACGTAGCGTTGTTCAGTGTCCGATTTGCTTGTGGCAAGGAGTGAAAGGGATGCATTATTTACAGATGTAACATGACAAAATAATAAAATATTTGAAGGAGAAAGAGAGGTATGCATTTGACACTAAAACAGTTCTACCTAAAGTTACATGAACATTAAAGCTGAAAATGTAAGTTATAATTGAGCTGTTGAAATTACAATCTCACAGATAAAAATTGATTTATCTCTAGAGCTTGATTTATCCTTACTGTGTATAAAAATATCTGAGCACATGGAGTTAAGGTTTAGAATGAAATATGAAAAACAATGCCTTGGTACTGTGGTATTTGATATACCACAGTACCATATACAGGTGCTGGTCATAAAATTAGAATATCATGAAAAAGTAGATTGATTTCAGTAATTCCATTTAAAAAGTGAAACTTGTATATTATATTCATACATTACATACAAACTCATATATTTCAGATGTTTATTTTGTTTAATTTTGATGATTACAAATGACAACAAATGAAAATCTCAAATTCATCATATCAGAAAATTAGAATATTGTGAAAAGGTTCAAAATTGATGGCCCCTGGTGCCACACTCTAATCAGCTAATTAACTCAAACCACCTGCAAAAGCCTTTAAATGGTCTTTCAGTCTAGTTCTATAGGCTACACAATCATGGGGAAGACTGCTGACTTGACAGTTGTCCAAAAGACGACCATCGACACCTTGCACAAGGAGGGCAAGACACAAAAGGTCATCGCTAAAGAGGCTGGCTGTTCACAGAGCTCAGTGTCCAAGCACATTAATAGAGAGGCGAAGGGAAGGAAAAGATGTGGTCGAAAAAAGTGTACAAGCAAGAGAGATAACCGCACCCTGGAGAGGATTGTGAAACAAAACCCCTTCAAAAATGTGGGGGAGATTCACAAAGAGTGGACTGCAGCTGGAGTGAGTGCTTCAAGAACCACCACACACAGACGTATGAAAGACATGGGTTTCTGCTGTCGCATTCCTTGTGTCAAGCCACTCTTGAACCACAGACAGCGTCAGAAGCGGCTAAAGAGAAACAGGACTGGACTGCTGGTGAGTGGTCCAAAGTCATGTTCTCTGATGAAAGTAAATTTTGCATTTCCTTTGGAAATCAAGGTCCCAGAGTCTGGAGGAAAAGAAGAGAGGCACTTCATCCACGTTGCTTGAAGTCCAGTGTAAAGTTTCCACAGTCAGTGATGGTTTGGGATGCCATGTCATCTGCTGGTGTTGGTCCATTGTGTTTTCTGAGGTCCAGGGTCAACGCAGCCACATACCAGGAAGTTTTAGAGCACTTCATGCTTCCTGCAGCTGACCAACTTTTTGGAGATGCAGATTTCATTTTCCAACAGGACTTGGCACCTGCACACAGTGCCAAAGCTACCAGTACCTGGTTGAAGGACCATGGTATCCCTGTTCTTAATTGGCCAGCAAACTCTCCTGACCTTAACCCCATAGAAAATCTATGGGGTATTGTGAAGAAGAAGATGCAATACACCAGACCCAACAATTCAGAAGAGCTAAAAGCCACTATTAGAGCAACCTGGGCTATCATAACACCTGAGCAGTGCCACAGACTGATCGACTCCATGCCACGCCGCATTGCTGCAGTAATACAGGCCAAAGGAGGCCCAACTAAATACTGAGTGCTGTACATGCTCATACTTTTCATGTTCATACTTTTCAGTTGGCCAACATTTCTATAAATCCTTTGTTTTTATTGGTCTTCAGTAATATTCTAATTTTCTGATATGATGAATTTGAGATTTTCATTTGTTGTCATTTGTAATCATCAAAATTAAACAAAATAAACATCTGAAATATATGAGTTTGTATGTAATGTATGAATATAATATACAAGTTTCACTTTTTAAATGGAATTACTGAAATCAATCTACTTTTTCATGATATTCTAATTTTATGACCAGCACCTGTACAAAGGAAAATGTAGAAGTTTTCAGTCATTAAAATCTAAATATGTGATGATCTGGATGAAAATTTCATAGGAGCTCCTTTTATAAACACAAGGTGGTTTCTTTGGTACAGAGAAGTACAAGGACGTTATTAAATATTTACTGAATACATTGTATGATCAACTGTTTCATGGTTGCAGACATACAAGTGCTCTTGAATTTGAAAAGAGAGCTGACCTTTCGGTATACCCAGATGATAGACTAATTATTTATTTTCCAAACATAAACATACTTGCTCTTCCATGGTCCAATTTTTTAAAGGGCCCTCCTTTGTCTGTTGGTTTGTTTTTCGTTCAGAAAAGGTCTGAAGCTTCAAAGCTTTGATGGTAAACTACCAGATTATGTTTGTGCTTTATAGATTGGTGTCCATATAAACAA